>NC_136802.1:39735130-39870130 GCF_951216825.1 Electrona antarctica | reverse complement strand
AATTTGTTTCTTGTTTTCCAATAATGCTTATTATGCTAGTCGATCAATAACTGAGCGGTGGTTCCGGGAGGAGGTTGCACCACCTCGCACTAAGTTCAAACGTAGCCTAGTAATTGCGTAAATGGCCTTTACGTCAAGACTTATGCATTACTAAAAGTCTTTACACAAGTCAGATGACACTGAAAGTCCATGCATCAGGTGAGGTTCCTTTTGCGAAGAAGAAAACAAAAAAGCTTTTATATGAATGGACTCGATGGAGACATGAGGGCTGAGTGCTTTGGTGTTGGGATTTTATTTTCCAATTGTTTTGACATGTTAGGAATGTTGGGAACTAGTTCATTTGAATCCCTGAAGGGAATTAGGGACAAATCTCTTGTATTTGATTTTCTCTTTCTTTCAATTAGTTAAACAGGCAGTGTGCCATTTGCATTGTCACATACATCAAATAGAAATACTTGCATTATGTTGTGGTGGGCATCATTGTAATTCCTTGTGTATTAACTGTATGGAGAATTGTATCATATACTGTACAGAATTATATTAACTTTGTCTCCCTCTAGTGGTTGATCAGTGTAAGTACTAGCTGACTGTGAAATACAATACGATGTTGCACTACTAGTCCAATGTACTACTGTAATGCTGAACGTGTTGGTTTTTGTATATTGTGAAACTAAATGATACTTTTAGCAAGCTCCCAGAAGTTAGATGTGTGTGTTTGTAGTTCTTCCACTGACTACTACTATATCCCACTAAATGTATTCCTTGGAACAGAAGTCAATACTATATCCTTTGTGCTTTTTATGGGTTTCATTAATTATCTTAATATGAAATCTAATCATTACCTTTGACCTTTTAAGCACTGAAACCCTATACTAGACCGGAGTCCCACAGGGCTCGATTCTGTCTTCACTATAAAAATATTTGATCAACAAGCCCACATCTGCTATTTTCACCAGATGTCTGCCCCCATAATAGGGACACTAGGGTACAAGTATTATATGTATTGGTTAAAACAAAGTAGTATATAGTAATATCATTGCTATAGTGTTTGTTCAGTAACAGCTAGGGTCTCTCCAGCTCTTGAATGCATTGTCAGGTGCGTGGTCAATTTCAGTCAGTCAGGAAGAGTAGGCCTACATATTTATCAGTTTCAATCTTAGTGTTCCAGTTCCAATCTAGGTTAAGTATCCCCACCAGGAGGCCGGAGCAGGCGGAGGATTATATTTTCACTCTGTGCAGATTTTGTATGACATAGTTCGGTTAAACCCTGTCCATACGTTCTGTTGGACTGGAAGAAACTAGTTTAAAAATAAATACAAATTTGAAAAATGCACATGATTTATGTACTGGAAACAAAAGGTTTAGGACTTTACAGTCTTGACTTGGGACCGTTCTCTGCAAAATAGGGACTTTGTTCCATCTCTGAAATGAATTAACGTTGCCTAGTAGAAACTAAACACAAATACAAAACAGAGGTGACAGCCTCGACTCTTATGACCCTTGCACACGCTTTTCACATGCAATTTCAGTTAATCCGTTTTAACCCTGGTCGAAAGAATTACGTCAGAGCCATGGTAATTTTGGAGGTGTGCAAGAGGATGATAAGCGTCATAACAAGTAACTTGAAAAACAATGTGATTTTGTTCAATCTATCCATCACAAGTATCAGGAATAATCAGTTACCCCTGTAGATAATTAAGTCAATGACCATTCTCTCCATTCATCCTCACCCCAACACATCTTTCCACATTCTTTGCCATCAAACCATCCATAGAAAATAACCCGCAACACAATGATGAACTCAAATTTTATTCATTTCGGTTTACAGTTATATAATGATTAATTAAACAAGGTACATTTTGTTGAACAGAAAACAAGCAGTCATGTTGGATCCCTACAGGGATGCAAATCATGTATCCCACATTGCATATAAGCACATGACTCTTGACAAACTATAAAGAAAAACAAAAATATCAGTCTAGTATCATACGATAAGAGAGTAAACTTGGATTAGAACTGACGAGTTCAGGGAACTCTATCGTTAGGCAACAGTGGCTGGCAAAAACCAAAAAAAAATCACCAACATCTATAAAAACCTTTATCAGAAAACCAGATTCTTGAAGAGATTGGGACCTCCAAATAAGGACGGAGTACTTGTTCTGGTAGTGCCATCGTTTTTCCAGTGTTTGGCCACTGTCTGATGGTCATTTCTCACCCCGAAGCTCATTTATCTACTCACCAAAGCTGTAATTGCAGTTTTCCTTTTTTATTTTATTTTGTACAAAATTAAATCAGAACAAGGCGTACACACTGACCATTCCATTACCACCGAAGCCTGGAGATTACTTTTGAAACCTGGTTTTTCCCATGATAATCTGCGGTAATGTCTAGTTGTGCAGTGAAAATACTCGCTTCCTCTATTTTCGCTATTTATTTGAACACGTTTGCTACTTTTGAAACACGGTTTTCCTATGATAATTTATGCCTATAGTTGTGCAGCAAAAAAGTCTTGCTTCCTCTATTTTATTGCACGTTTTTTGCCCAAAATCGGGACGCCAGGGGTAAAGTCAGAAAGTTGGCAAAACCCATTTTGGGCGGGAACCCCTTTCGGTGTTTTGAGCATTATGTTATGCTTTAGCTGTTGAAAAATAGCAGATCTACAAGCTCGTAGCGCGCCACTCGGTGGCGCGCTACGAGCTTGTAGGTCTGCTATTTTTGAAAAGTCGTGAAAATGTGGCGCAAATATTTGAATATATATTATTACATGTTTGTTTTATTTCAACGTCAGGCCTAAATGGCTTAATACCGTAATCACAGGGCTCCAGCGAGCGTTCTGGGCGAGACACACTGTACAGACAGTGTATATTGTACTGAGACACACTGTACAGACAGTGTATATTGTACTGAGACACATGGATTTACTTTACCATTGGTAATACTGACCCTTAACGAGGTCAGATAAATAAACACGATGTATAATACCTGGGCCAATGATAACGTCTATTCTATGTCGTCGTCATTGCAGATCATGTATTTGAAAAACGAAAATGAGATCCTTCCCTTTGTTTTGAGATCTGTTCCTATATTAAATGTTAAAGAAAGGTGTCGTGAAAATAAACAAATGCAGTATATGGTGTCAGACTGCTGCCGACATGTATCTGTGACGCTCGACAGTCTACATGAGTGACGTTTGACTTTACTCTGCATCAACCAGAATGAAGACCGCAGTCAGGGTTAGTCGGAGGCGGAGACTGCAGCACAATGGCCTGGTCCTCCTTGTAACTTCTGGTAATGTTTCTAAAAAGGAGAACAAATTAAGAGTCAGGAAAAAGCATCGATTACAGCAGGGGTGGGCAACTTTGACGATGGAGAGAGCCGCTATATTTCCACACTCACTCCAGAGGGCCGCATTGCATATTACTGTCGTAGCAAAAAATAGCCAATCTACAAGCTCAAAACGTGTGGCGCTGCGTTTTGAGCTTGTAGATCAGCTATTTTTGCTATATTTGAATTGAAATACTGAATTATTTTTTGCTTTTATTTTATTAGAATCCTGAAAAGTAACCTTTTTATTGATTTTCAAATGGATTTAGTTTTAGTTATTATAACGTTATGAACTAAATACAAATTGTACACAAAAAGACAATACTACTAATACTAGTTAAGTACTAGTCATTTAATACTAGTCATTAAGTATAATTAAAGCAGGTCATGTTTGCATGTTTGGAATTGCAACCGCTGAAATCAATAGTATTCTGATATTAACCTGCGGGCCGCACTAAGTGAAGGTGGGGGCCGCATGTGGCCCCCGGGCCGCCAGTTGCCCACCCCTGGATTACAGTGTGTGTGTGTGTGTGTAATTGTACAATATGTCAGAGTGACACTGCAAACCTTTGCATAGGTTATTTCAGCAGTCAACCAAAAAAAAGAAAAATAAATGAGGTAAAAATGACATTCATAGAACTGCCTAAGCCTACTGTATATATGTATAGTAGTGCGTGTTTGTGCGTACCTCCATGTTTTTGTAGTGCTCGTGGGTACTGCAGTGCAGATCCTTGGCTGTGTTTTCATTCTCATAGAAAACACAACACAGGTTACAGAAGAATCCGGTCTTAGGGACGACAAACTCCAACCCTGGGAGAAAACGGGCATGAAAGAGATGAGAGAAAAAGAACGGTACTATATGAAACGGGTGAAAGAAAGACAACACGATGGAGAGGAAAGAAAAAGACTATATGATAGAGAAAGCATAGTGTGTGTGTGTGTGTCTCACCGATGGGGTTGTTGGGTGCAAAGGGAGGCAGTTTGAAGTCAGCAGCAACAGTGGGAGACTGAGATCGATGTTTCTCTATCAGAGAAGGGGGTGGAGAGAGAGAGAGAGAGAGATCAAACCCCAAGCCATGACAATATTCATGATATAACCCATCATTGGAGTGCCAATTGCTTTAATATAATGTGAGGCAGCCTTGTGTAAAAATAGAGACTTTATAAGCAACGACGGATACGGCAGTCGGCTACGGCAACCGGAAATGGATCGGTGCTCGATACATAAACCTGCTCTCTGTCGCAGCCCTTTCTACTACGGGAGAACCTACAGTTTACACTACAACACCATGTCATAACCATGTTTATTGAAATTATAGCCGTCATACATTTACACAGATTGCTCCATCACCTCTCTTATGCTGTGTAATGTGTTGGCATGCTCTGAATGAAGAAATAACACTAATACCATATGTCATATTAACCATTTTAGAATACCACGGTTTTAGAATAACACAGATTGCTCCAGCACCTTCCTCTTTCCACTGCTGATCATGTCCAGCGCATGTAAGAATTAAGCAATATCGGAATTAAGTTAGCTGACGCGCGACTTCCGCGTAGCGGAGCCGTCCTGAAAACAGTCGTTGCTTAAAGTCCCTATTATCAAGGTAAGGCTACTCCACTGTGGTTTCATGTATGGCCATTGGCCAAAGATTATATAGGCTACTGTGTCTAGATTCATTCTCTAATCAATCACTGATGCAGTTTTAAGTACATTTCTAGGACTAGTACATCATTTACCATCATTATTCTCATCCTCGTAATGCTCCTCTTCGTCGCTCACTTCCTCCAGGCTCACCCTGGCCCTCGCCTGACGCTCTTCTTCTGTTTTCTCGGTTGTTTTCCGTCCTTGCGTTGGTTTTTTGGAGGACTCCGTGTCGGTGCAGACGGTCGCTGCGTCTCCTTTGGCATGGCCGTCGTCTTCCGCCTCTTTTCCTCTTCCTCCTCCTCCTCCTCCTCCGTCCTTGCCCTGTGGTTCTCCGGCGTCACTCTTCTCTGGCGGCGTGGCGTCCTTTTCGGCGGTTTCGCCCTTCTTTCTAGTTCTCGCTCTTCTTCTGGGCTGTGGCTCCTGAACTTTGACCAATGAGGAGGTGGCGGAGGCGGCGGTGGAGGTGGGAGGTGCTAGTTCGGCGGCGGTTGACGACGACTCTTGCTTTGCACTGCTCCGCGTGTTCCTGCCCTTCACCACTGTGGAGGGATGACAGAGGATGAATGAATGATTGAATTCATGTATGTGTATCCGTTTCTTTCTGTGCACCTGTTTGTGTGTGTGTGTGTGTACCAGACTGCTTGCTCCCCCTCTTCGTCCTGACTCGTCGTCTCCTGGTCACCATTGCCTCCTCCTGCTCCTCCTCCTCCTCCTCTCCTACCTCGTCTAATGTCACAAAGTTCATCTGTTCATCTGAGGAGATAAGAGGGACAGAGTGTAGGGGGTTGAGGAGAGAGAACTTGAATGAAACCACATCAATGATGGAGGTAATACACGTGCGAATAATATGCACACACACACAAACCTGTTTCGTCGTCATCCTTTGGTTCAGCAGCAGCACTGGAGGGAATCTGGGTCTGATCTTCATCTCTGTCCCCTTCATCACCACCTAGAGCGACTGGAAGCTAGAGAGAGAGAGAGATTAGATTTTAAAAAAACAACAACTTTCTTTTAACCCTAGCATCCCTGTTCTGGGCTTATCATAATGTGCCCTGTATTGTCCGTCCTGGTGAAGGTCTAATGACTGAAACTGCGGGTCCTTTTCTTTGTAGTCTTGCGTGGACAGACTGTTGTCTCCCACAGTTTTCAAATGCCTCCGTCATACAGTCTGGAGCACGGAAGCTCTGATTATGAGCAATCGATGAATCTAATATAAATCGAAATCCAAGCATATCCAAGCATATATAGCTTGCTGCTTAGCAGAAATGGATATATTGTTTAACCCATTCTGGGCGGGAACCCCTTTTGGTGTTTTAACTAAGCATTATGTTGTACTTTAGAAAATAGCAGATCTACAAGCTCATAGCGCGCCACCGAGTGGCGCGCTACGAGCTTGTAGGCCTGCTATTTTTGAAAAATCGTAAAGATACGGCACAAATCTTTGAATATATATTCTTTCAGAGCGAAAGTTTTTTTTATTTCGACGTCAGGCCTGAACGGAAATGCCAGCTTCTTTGCTCGTATTTTGGGAGGTGTAGTTCCAGACTCTATATAGCCTTCGTGGATTGTGGAATAGTTACGCGAGACTATTTTCTTTGTTATTTATTATATGCCCTTTTGTCCTAAACACCTGTCACCAACCTTTTGAGGTGTGCATTGGCCTTAAAAATAAAAATCACACCTGTGTGAAGTGAGGGGCGCTCTTACATCATCTCATTCTGGCCAATCAGAATTTGCGTCTTCAATGTTTGTGTTACGCAATATTTGTGTTTACAAAAAAAATTGTCCATTCATTGTCAATGGCATTTACTGTTTGTGTTAGGACAAAGTTTGTGTTTACACACACCAAAAGCTGGACATAGGCGGGGCTATCACCCCTCAAAAAAGGGCATGTCATAATGAAATTGGCAAAACTAAATTCCAGAGAGCTGTGGTGAGAAATAGAGAAAGATGAAGCAAGGGAAAAAGTGATGGTGAAATATATAGAAGGAAACTAAGATGGAAACAGTTGCTAATTAAAAAGTGACTCAAAGTGAATCATTTCAAACGAAACCTTTACCTCTGGGTTGAAGGCGTCTTCCAATCCATCCTTGCGGCCGGAAGGACAGGGCTCCACCTCTGCACACTTCTGCTCCTCCTCCTCCTCCTCCTCCTCATCTCCGATCTCGTCCAGAGTGACCAGTGCCTGGAGATCTCCCTCGGTCATTTCTCCTCCTTCATTCTCACTATCCCCCTTCCTCTCCCCGTCCTCCTCACCCCCTTCTCCGGGCTCGTCTGCCCCCACCTCATCCAGGGTCACAAGACCCATCTCCTCCTCCTCCTCCTGTTCTCTCCCCCTCTTCCGCTCTCCGTCACCTCCGCCTGCTCCTCGGCTGCGGGTGCTACTCCGGCTGCTGCACCTGCGCTCCTTCTCTCGCTTCTCCCTGTCTTTGCTCCTCCTCCTCCTCCGCTCCCGTTCCCTCTCCTTCTCCCTTTCTTTCGTGTCCGCGTGTTTACACATCGTGGCAGCTTGCCGCCTGCCCAGCTCCTCCTCCTCTGCCGCGTCGTCGGGGTAGTTCTCCTCTTCGTCGCTCACTGCGTCCAGGTCGCCGGCCATTGCCTCGCTTTCTTCTTCTTCTTTCTCGGCCGTTTTCCGTTCCTTCATTTGTTTAGGGGAAGACCCCGCATCGGCGCCGGCGGAGATCGTCGTGTCTCTTCCTCTTCCCCGCCTGTTGTCTTCATCTTTTCCTCTTTGCTCTCCTCTCTCCTTTTTTTCCGGTTCTCCGGAGTCACTCGTCTTTGGTGGCGTGGCGTTGTTCCCTGTGGTTTGGGCGTGGTCTTTCTCATCGGTTCTCGTCCTCACTCCTCTTCCGGGCCGCGGCACGGCGCTTTCCCCGGGAAGCGTCTCGTCTTCCACAGAATCGACAACTTGATACGTGGCCCCCTGTTCCTCCACTCTGTCGCTTTCTCTCCCCGCGTTCTCCTCGGACGCAACGGCAAGATTCCTCATCTTCGCGAGAGCGTCACATTTGAGGGCTGCTAGCCCCTCCAATGCCTGGAGTATTTTGGAGTATTTTTGAGACATTTTGGCATCTTTCTCGCTGGTTCTCGCTCGCTGTTCAGCGGCGGTCTCCTCCGCGGCGATTACGTCATCGGGAGGCGTCTCGTCGTCCACAGAATCGACGACTTCATATGTAGCCTCCTCTTCGTCCTCTTTTTCACGCTCTCCTTCTTCCACCGCCTCCTCGGGCTTTCCGACAGGGGCATCGTTCTTCTTCGTAGGAGCTTCATCCCTTTCAGACATGTTGTCATCCATCTTGCTGGCCATCAGTCCTCTTCTGGGCCGTGGTTCAGTGGCAGTGATGTCAACATCAGGTGCCTCGTCTTCTACAGAATCGACAAGTTGATACGTAGCCCCCTGTTCCTCCTCTCCGTCGCTTTCTCTTCCCACTTTATCCTCGGATTCTACGTTCTGTTCAGCGGCAGTCTCCTCAGCTGCGGTAACGTCATCGGGAGGCGTCTCGTCATCCACAGAATCGACGACCTCATATGTAGCCCCCTGTTCCTCGTCTCCGTCGCTTCCTTTTCCCACTTTCTCCTCGGGTTCTACGGCAGGGGCGTCGTTCTTCGCAGGAATGTCGTCTTTGTTAGACATTTTGGTATCCTTCTTGACGTCTCTCGTTCCTCTCCTGGTTTGCTGTTCAGCGGCAGGCTCCTCAGCTGCGATTACGTCATCGGGAGGAGTTTCGTCATCCACAGAATCGACGACCTCGTAGGTAGCCTCCTGTTCGTCCTCGCTTTCACGCTCCCCTTCCACCGTCTCCTCAGATCCTCCGACAGGGGCATGGTTTTTCCTCATAGGAGCTTCATCCTTTTCAGACATTTTGTCATCTACCTTGCTGGATCCTGCCATCCTTCCTCTTCTGGGCCGTGGTTCGGTGGCAGCGCTCTTAGCATCAAGCGCCTCGTCTTCCACAGAATCGACCACATGATACGTAGCCTCCTGTTCCTCCTCCTTTTTGTCTCCTCTCCCTTCTGGTCCTCCGACAGGGGCCACAGCGTCACTTTTCATCTTCGATGGCGTGTCATCCTTTTTCGCGGCGTTGGCGTCGTTTCTCCTGCCGGTTCTCGTTGCTCTTCTGGGCCGTTGTTCGGCAGCAGTCTCCTCAGCCGTGGTCACATCATCAGGAACCGTCTCGCCTTCCACAGAATCGACAACTTGATATGTGGCCTCCCGTTCCTCCTCTCTCTCGCCTTCTCCCCTCGCCTTCTCCTCCGGTTCTCTGACGGGGGCGTCGTTCTTCTTTGCGTCGTCCTTTTGAGACATTTTGCCATCTTTCTTGCCGGTTCTTGCCGTCTTTCCTTTGGTGGGAGGTTGTGCAGTGGCGGCGGCGACGACGTCAGCAGGCACCTCGTCGTCCACAGAATCGACCACGCGATACACACCTTCCCGTTCCTCCTCCTGGTTTTCGACGCCGTCCTTTTTATCCAGTTTGGTGTGGTCTGGCTTGCCGCTTCTCGTCCCCCTTCGGGGTCGTTGTTCAGCGGCAGCTCCTTCGGTAGCGGTGGCGTCGTCACCAAGTCCTTTGCTTTGCACAGACTCGGAGACGTCCATTTTTGTCATTTTGTCTTCCGTCTTAGACGTTCTTTCGCTTCTTCTTCTCTGGGACTGTCTCGTAGCACCCTCGGTCTTCTTTGTGGCATTGTCGTTTTTGTCTGCTCTCGTCACCCTACTTGATCGCTTTCCTCTGCCGGAAACGTCGGAATGCGAGACGCCTTCGCTCTGCTCGTCCTCAAAGGAGTCGACGATCTGGTAGGTAGGCTCCTCTTCCTCCTGGTCTTTAGCCTCTTCCTGCGTTTTGGACGCCACAGAGGCATCGCTGTTCTTCATGCTTGGTTTATCATCTTTTTGATTTTCCTCCTCCGTCATCCCTTCCTTCAGCTCGCTGCCGATTTGCTCGTCTTCAGTGGAATCTATAATTTGATACGAGGTCTCTTCTACCTCATCTTCCTCCCCCGTTTCTCTCGTTTCCGCTGTGGTCTTGCCCTTCTTCGTCCGCTTGTCGTCTCTTTCAGCCGCTCGACTGTGTCTCGCACTCGCTCTTTTGTCCTTCCCTCTGCTAGATTGTTCTGGGGTTCGACAGTCTCTGCTTGGCTCCTCTTCAAAAGAATCTACGACCTCATATGCTCCTTCCTCTTTGCTTAATTCCTTTGTGGTGTCACCCTTCCTCGATGGGGTGTACCCTCTTTGGGACAGTCTGTCGGATGTTTTGCCTTTCCTTTCGTTCCTGGATGCCGCCGCAGTGGCCCCGGTCTTCTTTGTCGGTTTGTCTTTTGCACTCGTTCTGTTCTGTGTCCTGGTTTGTCCTCCCTTGTCTTCGGTATCTGAGCAGTTGTCGACAGAGTCTATTACTTGGAATGTGTCTTCGTCCTCTTCTGTTTGACTAGTGTCAACGGCATGCAACACCTGGAAAGGCTCCTCTTCCGGCAGAGGCATTTCTGGGTGTCCGTCACCCCCGACAGTTTGATCAGCATGACTGACTAGTGCGTCAACAGCCGTCAGATCTTCGTCGATACTGTCTAACACTTGGAAAGACTCCTTCATGTCAATTTGACTTGCGTTCTTGTCTTCCCCTGTGACACTGTCTAAAACCTGATAGGGCCCCTCGTGTGAAGACGGGTCTCCTGTTTCAGGCTGCTGGCCTTCTGGTGCACCACCGCTGTCCCCAGGATGGCCAGTCTCCTCATCTGCCTGGTGCTCCACTGAATCGAGAATTTGGAACTTTTCAGGTTTTTCGTCCCCTCGGTCTTTCCCCTCCTCACTAGATTCATTTGGCTCCGTCCCGAGGTGGTCTTCATCAAGGCCGTGCTTAAGAGAGGACAAGGCACTGCTTTGGTTCTCTTTCTCCCGACGAGGAGAGTCACTCTTTGCTTGGCTTCCCTCTCCTCCCTGTGCGGAGGGATGCGTCTCTGATGAGTCTTCCCCGTGTGTCTCTGACGCAGCCGTCTCTGCCGACACCGTGTGGTCTGGCATTGCAACTACACCCTCTGTGACCGGGACGCCGAGGGGCTCGGCCGCCGTGTCTGTCGCCTTTGTCGCTTTCGTCGCTTCAGCGTTGGCATGGGCGGACGAACGCGTGCTGCGGCGGGGGGGATTCGGTTTGACGTCTTTGACGGCGGATCTACTCGGAGATGTGGCCGTCTTTCTCTGCGGCGATTTACGAGCGATGTGGGAGGAAAGGGTTTCAGCCGACGGAGAGGAAGCGGAGGACTTGGCGAGAGTAGAAGAGGAGGATGGAGAAGAGAGGGAGGTGGTCGTGGTGGTGGAAGGCGCGGTTATAGACGACTCCTGAGTTTCCGGAGAAATCGAAATTAATCCAGAGCCGTGGCTCGATTCGCTCTGTTTTGTGGACGAGGCAGACGTAGAGGTTTCCTCGGCCGCTTCCTCCGACTCGGAAAGACAAAAGGAGCTTTCGTCCTCCACAAATCCAACCTCGTCCAAAGTGACAAACTCTCCAAAGTCATCCGGGATGAACGACTCGTCAGCCACGGAATGCCTGCCCTGTAAAATGCGGAGAAATTATATCATCATCATCATTGATTGAATAGCCCATTTTGAACTGAGATCAGATTCTAAAAATGTCTTCTACATCCTGACAGTTTTCTGAAAAAGCTATGTTTCTATGTCAGTGGTTCTTCGATTTTTCAAAAATAGCAGACCTACAAGTTCGTAGCGCGCCACCGAGAGTGGCGCGCTATGAGCTTGTAGATCTGCTATTTTTCAATAGCTAAAGCATAACATAATGCTAACACCAAAAGGGGTTCCCGCCCGAAAATGGGATAGTCTAAACTAAACACAAATCTCCCTTTTTTTGAGACAGCCAAGTGTTATATAACCGACCGTGGTTATATCCCATAACCCGGGGGTGTAGCCAATTGGGTAGCCGGGCTGGCTGTCAAACAGTTAATTCATTATATTTCAAGGGGGAATCCTGCTCAGCTAAAATCTTATTTGAATGGCGTCTGTATTATTTGCGTGCATATGTGTGACCAGGTCTAGCAAAATGGTCCTCATCTCGCCTATAATGAAAAGGCAGAAAATCTAAAATAAACTTGATCTCTTTTTTTTGTGATTTTCGTTTTTTTTTCATATTAACACAGCTTGAATGTTGAAGAAGGTTTTCATTCCAACAGATTATTGATTTGGGCAAATTAAATGTATACATTTATAAGTCAAAGTAGGCTAGCCAGCTCTAGGTGTTGAAATGTTGTGAACATTCAAAGGGGATTTTCTCAGCTTTGGGTAAAACAGCACAATCATTTTGAAATGGTCATATCTCTTTCAAATATTTTCCAATTTCATTGAATGATACATCATATGAAAGCTTACATTCTGTACTTTAATAATCTGTAAAAAACTGAAAAATTACTCTGGTCGAGATGAGGGCCTATTTGCCAGACCCGGTCACATATGCTATAGATGGTTACTGTATGTTGAAAGACAGTAGTCACATAATAACTTATCGTTGTGTGTTGTACATAATACTACTGCATCAGTCTACCAATGGGCTATTATGTAGCTGGTTGGCATTTTCAGCCACATTTTGATATTTTCAGTAAATTACGGCATTGCAACGTATCGTAATGCCAATCATAACATGCTTCACGTATCAGGATGTGTGTCTGCATGCACATCATGTGCCAATACCTAGAGTTACTGGTTCAAACACACCAGTGGTGGAATCAACAGGGCAATGCACAAATGTGACTAAATTTGATCGAGAGACTGCCATTGGATTTTTTTTAATTTTCGTTTTTTCATATCATTTGAAAGCAGGGAATCTTAGCTTCAAATTGACATATTGGTTGTTCAGTTTGACCCACCAGTTTTGGAGATATGGCTTATAGAGTAATGTCTTGCAGAAAACAGCAAGTTGAGAAAACAGGCTTGAAAGGTTCACTTCTGTGGTCTCTAACATTACACCTAGCTACATGTTTAAGCATTTATTTCATATTTACATGTCGATTTCAGCTCTGACACTTATTTCAGACATGCTCTAGTATGTGAAGAGTCTGCCTGTGCTATTAACTCATTTAAAAAAAAAAAAAGTTTTTCTCCTCTGGTGAAAAGCTGGATTTTGCGCGATGGCAGTCTCTCAGTCAAATGTGGTCACAAATGCTCCGTTACAAGTCAAAGTTTGGGGAGTTAAAAATGTACTCGAGTAAAATGTATTTAAAGTACCAAAACGTTTAACAGTAAGAATTATGCAGAATGTCCCATTTCACAAATAAAAAAAAAACATTTGAAAATATCTACAAGCTCACAATGTGTCAATGTGAACATGGCTGAAATGAATAGAGGACTGAAGTGGTTACTGTATGTATGTATGTATGTTTTGTAATCAAACTAAAGTTTTACAAATAATTGTAGTGGCATAAAAAGTATAGTCAATAGTTGCCTCTGAGTTGTGGTGTAGGAGTAGAAGTATGTATGTAAGTAGTATTGAAAATGGGAAACACTCCAGTAAAACAAAAAGAAAACAAAAAAACAAATCAAAAGTGTCTTAACCCATTTTGGGGCGGGAACCCCTTTTGGTGGTTTTAACATTATGTTATAATTTAGCTATTGAAAAATAGCAGATCTACAAGCTCATAGCGCGCCACCGAGTGGCGCGCTACGAGCTTGTGGGTCTGCTATTTTTGAAAAATCGTGAAAAGGTGGCGCAAATCTTTGAATATGAATGAATGTCAGGATTTAGAAGGCATTTGTAGAATCGTCCTCAGGTCTCAATGGGTTAAGTACAGTACTTGAGCAAATGTACTTGGTGACTTTACACCACTGCGAGTCACTCACCCTTCTAGTATCCTCCTCCTCCTCCTCCTCCTCCTCTCTCCTCCGTCTCTTAGACGGGGGACTCGGCTCTCGTCTGCTCCTTCGGGACGAGGAGGAGGAGGAGTAGGAGCAGGAGCCATGCGCTCTCTTGGAGGGAGGCGGCGAAGGAGGCGAGCGGAAGCCCTCCTCGGAGGAGGATGGGCCGTGGCTGCTCCTGGGGCGGCCGGAGGAGGAGTCACTCCTCTCCTCGTGAGGGGCGGTGGAGGACGACGAGGTCTGGATTGGAAGAGGGAGCAGGAAGGGGAATGAGAACACACCACACATTACAATGAGAAAACGAAAAGGGAGCAGCATTGATTTTTTTTTTTTCTTACATTTTTATCCCACAATTTTGCAGCCCATTTTTTGGTCAATTATGTAATGTAATGCTGGGCGCTACACTTCCTCTGCCAACCTGGGGAGGGCAACGGACTGACCTCATGCTTCCTTCTATGCATGAGGAGTCCAAGCTGCTTCTTTTCACCTGACAGGGGGGAGTTTCCCCGGCCGGACGTAAGCGTGTGGAAGGAACATGTTATTTCGACCAGTTGATTTCCCCTCCATCAGGCGCCCCGGCTGGCCAGGGGGAGGCAGTTTAGAGACCAGGATTACTGCATGTTTTTTGTGAGGGTAACCTACCCTAGGGGACATGGGCAGAACATGCAAACTCCACACAGAAAGGCCCTTTCGCCAACCCCACCCAGGGTATGGGCACCGATGACACGGAGGAGGGAACACGGCCACAGCGTCCCCAGCGGGAATCGAACCCAGGACCTTCTAGCTGTGAGGCGACAGCACTACCGACTGTGCCACCGTGCCCCCTTTCCAGCAGCGTTGATTTTTGATAAGCTTTTGAATACATTTTCATTCAGTGTTAGTCATATTTTAGGCATTTTAGTCAACTAAATATCACAATTCTTTTGGCAGACTTGTAATGTCCGCTTTTACACTTGCAGCACGTTGTAAGCAGCAACTAAACATACAAAAAAATGTTTTAGTTCTACTGGAACTCTTCTCTACTAGTCCCTCCCTAACATTTTAGTCTAGTTTTTATTTGCTGACAAAATTGTCAATATATTTTAGTTTTAGTCAACATTGGAATAGGATGAGAAGGGAAAGAATGGGAAGGAAGGGCATAGAACAGAATGAGGATAGAAGCATAAAGTGGTTAACCCATTTTGACCTGAGGCCCCATAACGGGTCAGATGCACAGGACGATATCTGGACACTAAATAGGTATACAGAAGTATAGTTCGTTGAATTAATGCCATTAGGCCTGACCTCGAAATTTAAAAAAAATCTTCTAAGTTTTCTGAAATATATATTTTACCAATTTTTTTTAAAATAGCAGACCTACAAGCTCATAGCGCGCCACCGAGTGGCGCGCTATAGAGCTTGTAGATCTGCTATTTTTCAATAGCTAAAGCATAACATAATGCTAACACCAAAAGGGGTTCCCGCCCAACATGGGTTAATGCCATTTTTAACCCGAACTCCTCAAATTCTAAACTCAATCCCTAATCCCAACTCTGAGGACACACACACACACGCGCCAGGTATATGGTCTTCCCAAACCCCACACACGCACACGCGCACACGGTATATGGTCTTCCCAAACCTCTCCAACACACACAGCCAGTTAGGTAACCCATAAGGAGCTCGTCTCACCTCCGCCCCCTGCCTCTCTCTGGTCTGGCGGCGCGCTCGAAGAGCAGCGGTCAGAGCACGGAAGAAGTCGTCGGTGATCGGGGGCAGCTCCGGCGCCGCCGCCGCCGCCGCGCCCTCGGCCTGCGCCGCACGCCCCGGAGAGAGGACGACGGCGTCCGTCGTCGTCGTCGTCGACGCGCTGGAACCGCCGGGGGATTCGGGCACTCTGGGAGCAGCCGCGGTGGTGTCGGGCGGGTCGTCGAGAACGGCGGCGGCGTCGGCCCGCTTGGCGTCGTCGGCCACCGCGGGCTGCACTGGAGAGGCGTCGGTGGCCGCCGTCGACGACGTGGTGGGAATCTTAACGGGGGCTCCGGGACCCGCGGTGGTTCGTTGAGACAAGTGCGGGCCGGTGCGAAGTTTCAGCTGGTCGCAGATGACTATCACAGACTGCATGGGGTATTTCACTTGCTCTTTAGACTTGACTTGCGTCCTGCGTTGCGCTTTGTTAACCCGGGACACAAAGGTGAGCGCGCTGAGCGGACAGAAAAGAGACAAAAAAGAGGAAGCATTAGCCGGCGCTGTGCCGTTGAGCCGCCACGCGTTCACCCATTTAGGCCTAAACGTCGAAATTTAAAAAAAAATCTTTTTAAAATGTATTTTTTTCTGAAAAATCAGTGGTTCTCAATATTTCATGTCAAGGACCCCAAAAATGATATGTAATTGTCCACCGACCCCCATCTGAAAATATGTTGTTCCACGAACCCCCCAGAAGCAAAGATTCGAGTTAAAAACGTTCGCTCTGAAATAATATATATTCAAAGATTTGTGCCACATTTCACGATTTTTCAAAAATATCAGACCTACAAGTTCATAGCGCGCTATGAGCTTGTAGATCTGCTATTTTTCAATAGCTAAATTATAACATAATGTTTAAAACACCAAAAGGGGTTTCCGCCCAAAATGGGTTAAATTGAGCCTCCAAAGCATGCACTGCTTCGCCCATTTTAGGCCTAGTCATTAATTTTGTCCTCACTAATGCTAATAAGATATCATTTGATTTCCATATACTCACTGTAGCAGGCACCACAGTGGAAAAGGCTGTCTAACCCATTTTGACCTGAGATCAGATTCTAAAAAATGTCTTCTACATCCCGACAGCTTTCTTTCTTTTTTTTCCAAAAAATAGCAGACCTACAAGCTCGTAGCGCACCACTCGGTGGCGCGCTATGAGCTTGTAGATCTGCTATTTTTCAACGGCTAAAGCGTAACATGATGCCAACACCAAAAGGGGTTCCCGCCCCAAAATGGGTTTTAATAATGAAAACCAAGCCCACCTGAGAAAACCTTCCACGTATGGTGTAACGATGTCGTAGTTGAGTGGACCGAGCTTTGACCTCAGCTGCGGGGATATCGTAGGAAAGTTGAAGAAAAATCTTTTGATGCTCTCAAGTGCAGAGCAAGTGCGCATGTGAAATATGACCTGCGAACACACACACACACACACACACAAACACAGAGAGAACAAAAACAAATTCAAGCCAATATATCAGACTATAAATGTATACTACGTATGTAATAATACTACCAGTAAGACGCCCTAAAGGCGATAAGCCTGCATGGGCTGGCATTTTGGCATGGGGGGGAGATCAACACATGGAATGAATTCTGTACTTGTCATATATGGAGCGTGTCTTGAGTGTACTGTACATGGTCTGATGAGGTCAGATCAACATATGGAATGTCAGAACAGGTCAGCTCCATATATGGAGATCTAAGGGTGGCAGCGGGGGGCAGTGTCTTGAGTCTACAGGGTTTGATGAGGGCCCGGGTAGGGCCGGGGCCTTCATTTTCGGGCCGGTTGAGAACTGTAGTTTTCGCCGGCTGCACTATTAACTTTTGGGGAGAATGCCGTCGGCAGACTGCAACATAGCCCCATAGAGGAGTACAATAGAACAAATCTCATTAATATATCTTATCAATAGCCTTTGTAATTCAAATGTCAAATTGTAAAGAGACTTTATGGACACCCTGGGCGGCGGTGGCTCAGGGGTAGAGTGGCCGGATGGTAACCTTAAGGTTGCCAGTTCGAACCCGGGCTCCCACAGAGTTGCCGTCAAAGTGTCCTTGAGCAAGACACTGAACCCCTAATTGCTCCTGATGTGCTGGTTGGTACCTTGCATGGTTTCCGCCGCCATCGGTGTATGAATGTGTGTGTGAATGTAATGCACAATCTCTGTAAAGCGCCTTGGATAAAGACGCTATATAAATGCACCATTTACCATTTACCCTGTATATCTAATGGGAGTGGTTCCCAAAACGTCAGCTCAAGACCCAAAAGAGAAATCAGAAGTCGCTTTGCACCTGGCGAGTGCGAACGTGTGCGTGCACTCACCCTGTTGGCGAGTGCGAACGTGTGCGTGCACTCACCCTGTTGGCGAGTGCGAACGTGTGCGCGCACTCACCCTGTTGGCGAGTGCGAACGTGTGCGTGCACTCACCCTGTTGGCGAGTGCGAACGTGTGCGCGCACTCACCCTGTTGGCGAGTGCGAACGTGTGCGTGCACTCACCCTGTTGGCGAGTGCGAACGTGTGCGCGCACTCACCCTGTTGGCGAGTGCGAACGTGTGCGTGCACTCACCCTGTTGGCGAGTGCGAACGTGTGCGCGCACTCACCCTGTTGGCGAGTGCGAACGTGTGCGTGCACTCACCCTGTTGGCGAGTGCGAACGTGTGCGTGCACTCACCCTGTTGGCGAGTGCGAACGTGTGCGTGCACTCACCCTGTTGGCGAGTGCGAACGTGTGCGCGCACTCACCCTGTTGGCGAGTGCGAACGTGTGCGTGCACTCACCCTGTTGGCGAGTGCGAACGTGTGCGTGCACTCACCCTGTTGGCGAGTGCGAACGTGTGCGCGCACTCACCCTGTTGGCGAGTGCGAACGTGTGCGTGCACTCACCCTGTTGGCGAGTGCGAACGTGTGCGTGCACTCACCCTGTTGGCGAGTGCGAACGTGTGCGTGCACTCACCCTGTTGGCGAGTGCGAACGTGTGCGTGCACTCACCCTGTTGGCGAGTGGGAGGCAGTCTTCCACTGGTCCGAAGATGGTCACCATCTGTATGAGTTTTTTAATGACGTCCAAGGTGACTGGAAGGCCTCTCAACTTCACCACCAGCAGTCGGTTCTCATATTCCATCTACCAAGTTCAGAAGAGTTGTGTCACTGTACGCCCTGAGCCCATCATTACGATTCGCACAACAGAGCGCACACACTAGGGCATTAAGCAACTAGTCGACTAGTAAATCCACTAGTCGACCTTGTTGGTACTAGTTGACTAGTTGATAAGAAGAAGAAAAAAAAAGTTTATTTTTATTAATTTAATTTTAATTTCTTTCTGACCATAGTCAACCACATCATCTTGGTTTCTATTCCTTATATATAACTATACTTATTTATAATCTTTATAATTATAAAAAATAAATCAAAATAAATAAAGTTTGATAATCTATTCAGATATTATTCAATGCATCCTGTCTAAGGCCAGCCTACTCAAACTATTATTATTAGTAGTATTATTAATATCCGGAATACTGCGCGCGCGCATGCACGCACGCGCGCGCGCGCGCGCGCGCGCGCGCGCGCGCGCGCGCGCGCACGCACGCACGCACGCACGCACGCACGCACGCACGCACGCACGCACGCACGCACGCACGCACGCACGCACGCACGCACGCACGCACGCACGCACGCACGCACGCACGCACGCACGCACGCACGCACGCACGCACGCACGCACGCACGCACGCACGCACACACACACACACACACACACACACACACACACACACACACACACACACACACACACACACACACACACACACACACACACACACACACACACACACACACACACACACACACACACACACACACACACACACACACACAATCATTCCATGCTTAAATATTACGTGTTTTAAATGTGTGTACTTACTTGTTTTTTGTTGGCGAATGTTTTGTACAACACGGCCTGCAAGACGAGATCAGAAATAAACACATGAAACAAGACCACACCATGTTAGTACGGCATGATATATATATATATATGTGGATTTGCATATTATTGGCCGACAGCTCAGACTGCTACACCAGCCCTCATTTAGATGGGACTCGTACAACAACGTTTTTTTTTTTTTTTTTTTTTTTAATAGCCAAAAGTACTTCATACCAGCCCCTTATGAAACTACTTCTCCCCAAATGGATTACATTTTCCATCCTGAATGGCAGTAACTAGCATATATATAAAGAGAACTGAGAAGATCTCCACAAAGGTTTACTCATCAAAACTGATTATAAAACTGTAACCATCAAAGCATGCACTCAACATATAATGGTTATGTGACCATGGCATGTGCATTTTTTTTTATTATTTTTTTATGGGGGGGTTCAATTAATCGATTATTAATCGGCAGAGCTGTCGAATATTCGATTTGGCTGATGGTCACTTTCTGGCATCCCTACTATAGGTGATTAGTTGTTTTCCACACACCCACAGTTATTCAAAAAATAAAATCACACCCGTGTGAACTGAGTGGTGCAACTACACATTTATTGTTATAGTTACTGTACATTAGAACCAGGAAAGCATCTGTGTCATAAGTACTCTCCGCATGAATTCAGTCTCAACAGTGTCATTTGAGCAACTTTGGTTGCTAACCATAGCAACCATGCTCGTTTTTTTTGGTACGAACAAACACGGGTACAAAGCCAGTTGTTGGAGTGGTTTGCACCACTCAAAAAGGAGAAAATCCCATTAACCCATTCTGGGCGGGAACTTTTGGTGTTTTAAACATTATGTTGTAATTTAGCTATTGAAAAATAGCAGATCTACAAGCTCATAGCGCGCCACCGAGTGGCGCGCTACGAGCTTGTAGGTCTGCTATTTTTGAAAAATCGTGAAAATATTTATTTCAGAGGATTTAGAAGATTTCTTTTGAAATTTCGAGGTCAGGCCTAATCGGTGGCAATAGGCCTATCTCACAGAATTTCCCCGCCCCCTTTCGGGACTAGTGGTGATAGCGTGACGTCACTCCATAGACACTACACTACATGTTAACAGACGTTATTTAAGAAGTCTACAACTTTTGTTTTCTCAAGGTAAGGTTTGTTCTATCTGTTCGAGCTGATTTACCATCTTGTTTGCTTCATAATAATATTGGTCTGTCACATTTTTACATTAGGAAATGTACTTAGATTTTCCAGAGAAAAAAACGTGTAAATGCTAATGTTAAATGACACCAGTATCTACCGGGAGTGGGCGTGGAAAGCGGGCTGTGAGATAGGCCTATGTGGAGAAGTCTCCTGTTTAGGGCATAAACCCAGCTATGCCAATGACGACGAGAAATGTTAGATTACTATTAATCTAACATTTACGTTAGCTTCTAGGCAACGCTTGCTTCCGCGGTGTGACGTCATTACAATGTGGTCCAGTCCGTCCACATACACCATTACAAAGCGCGATCTTTAGCAGCGTTTTCCTCTGAATTGAGGCTCAGATTGAGGTGAGGGGCAATGATCATTTCAGAAGTGCTTCTGATAAAAGAATAGTGACTATAGCGCCCGCCCCGGAAATTACCCATTATTACATCCGGTTCACGGGGGGAAGGGGGGTAAAACAACAGGGTCTTTTTCAAAAAATAGCAGATCTACAAGCTCATAGCGCGCCACCGAGTGGCGCGCTACGAGCTTGTGGGTCTGCTATTTTTGAAAAATCGTGAAAATGTGGCGCAAATCTTTGAATATGAATGAATGTCAGGATTTAGAAGGCATTTGTAGAATCGTCCTCAGGTCTCAATGGGTTAAGTACAGTACTTGAGCAAATGTACTTGGTGACTTTACACCACTGCGAGTCACTCACCCTTCTAGTATCCTCCTCCTCCTCCTCCTCCTCCTCCTCTCTCCTCCGTCTCTTAGACGGGGGACTCGGCTCTCGTCTGCTCCTTCGGGACGAGGAGGAGGAGGAGTAGGAGCAGGAGCCATGCGTTCTCTTGGAGGGAGGCGGCGAAGGAGGCGAGCGGAAGCCCTCCTCGGAGGAGGATGGGCCGTGGCTGCTCCTGGGGCGGCCGGAGGAGGAGTCACTCCTCTCCTCGTGAGGGGCGGTGGAGGACGACGAGGTCTGGATTGGAAGAGGGAGCAGGAAGGGGAATGAGAACACACCACACATAACAATGAGAAAACGAAAAGGGAGCAGCATTGATTTTTTTTTCTTACATTTTTATCCCACAATTTTATCCCTTTATTTATTTATTTATTTATTTACACCCCTGAATATCCATATTCAGGACATGACGAATAAAATGGCGTTGGTCTCGATTTTGTGGGACTCTTACAAGTGTCCGATATAGGGAACTAGACTGCAACGCTAGGCCTAGGGTTAGATTTGAGGTTCCCAAGGTCGCAGAAAAAAAGCGAGACTATCACGGCGATTGTCTCGTCGTCGCGATCGCAGCGGTATAAGTCTCATCCCGAACGGACTTATGATCATCGACGTGGGCGGGCGCGAACGTCAAACATTTGCTTCTGTAGAACGCCACAACGGTAAGGCCTTCCGGTCTGATTTTCGGATATGTTATAGAGCTCCCCGAGACGCACGCGTGGAACTGTAGTACGTCCTCGGGCGACCTTTCTAGTCGACGTGGCGCGCGAACGCCAAACCTTTGCTTCTGTAGAACGCCACAACGGTAAGGCCTTCCGGTCTGATCTTCGGATATGTTATAGAGCTCCCCGAGACGCACGCGTGAAACTGTAGTACGTCCTCGGGCGACCTTTCTAGTCGACATGGCGCGGGCGAACGTCAAACCTTTGCTTCTGTAGAACGCCACAACGGTAAGGCCTTCTGGTCTGATCTTCGGATATGTTATAGAGCTCCCCAAGACGCACGCGTGGAACTGTAGTACGTCCTCGGGCGACCTTCCTAGGAGGCGGGGTCTCGTTTCACTTTTTCAGTCAGGATGCTGTTAAAGTCTATGGGTCTGTGAGCTGTCCGATGCACAGAGCCAAAGTGAAGGACGTTTTGTACAAGCGTGGCAATGAGCTTGTAGGTCTGCTATTTTTCAATAGCTAAAGTATAACATAATGCTTATAGTTATGTAG
Source organism: Electrona antarctica (assembly GCF_951216825.1). Classification (NCBI taxonomy): domain Eukaryota; kingdom Metazoa; phylum Chordata; class Actinopteri; order Myctophiformes; family Myctophidae; genus Electrona; species Electrona antarctica. The sequence goes on along the minus strand of NC_136802.1, from coordinate 39,847,512 downwards.
CCCTCCCATCAGCCTTACTCACATTAATTATCAGGTTAATGAAAAGCATGGGAGGAGCAATACCAACATTCTCGTTGTCTAGGTTCTCACTAGGGTGACCAAAAAGACGTTTTGTACGACTGTCGGAGGCGTACATCCAAGACACCAAACCGTTCGTATCGGCTAGCTCTCAGACATATCCGAACGTCGGACCGTAATGTTTTATCGTTGTTGCGTTGTCGCGCATCAAGGTCGGCAATTTGAAAAATAGCAGACCTACAAGTTCCGCGCTGAAAAATAGCAGACCTACAAGTGCCACGCTGAAAAATAGCAGACCTACAAGTTCACAGCGCGGCACTCGGTTCCACTTGTAGGTCTGCTATTTTTCAATAGCTAAAGTATAACATAATGCTTATAGTTATGTAGCCCTCCCATCAGCCTTACTCACATTAATTATCAGGTTAATGAAAAGCATGGGAGGAGCAATACCAACATTCTCGTTGTCTAGGTTCTCACTAGGGTGACCAAAAAGAGACCTCAGGTAGCCACAGAGACATAACATGTAGCTATACTGTAACTTGAACAACACTAACACTATAAGGTACTATTAGCTCTTGAGCCCCCACCCTGAACACAATCAGAGAATAAACCAAATTATAAATTCACAGACCACAGTAGTTCTTAAAGTCTATGGTACCATCGTTGGCGCGCATGTTGGAGCTCTTATTATGGCACAGTCAGTGGTCAGTTAATTTCCTTGCTTACAGTCTGGCTGTACTCTGTGATATGAACCAATGATTCCCGAATCCAACGTGTCCTCCTCCTCCTCAACTGGCATGCACGTGCGTGCGTGTGCTGCGTGTGGTCTCCTGCACACTGTGAACCAGTTTGTAGTAGTCCCGAAATTGCGTTCAGAAAGTGTCACTTAAACTCACTTTGGCAAAACTTAAAACAAAAATAAAACTTGTCCTCAGTTGCATGTCATACAGCACTAAACTGTCTTCTTTCAAGTGTCAATATATATAGACAAGCTAGGCTAAACCATAGCCAAACAATGACTCAAACTGGTGACTGGTTCACTGTTTTCTCCATCGATGTCCACGTTCTTCTGTTTGCTTCTTTTAACACGCATGTCACGTTTCTCTCATAAACACAGTCTTTTTCTCTGTGCGTTCATCATGTAGCTCAAACTGAAGCTCTCTCCAGATTTTTACATTACGTTCTCCCGCTGTTTACCTTCTCTCTCTCTCTCTCTCTCTGGACGACCCAATTAAGCATTACACTTGTTTACAAGAGGGTCCACCTTGTTCAATTCATCAAAACATTTAGAGATGTACAAATAGACACTTCTATATAGCCAAAGAACAGAATCACGTTTAATCACAGGGACGACCCGTACCTGTCACTTTCTGCTGCCTCTCGGGACTCCATGTGTGTCACGAAAACATATAATCCAGGGCATTAATCTCCTCCAAAAACATAAACAACTTAAAAAGCCAAAATCGCGACAGAGTCAGCTATTCATTCACTGTTTCACAGACCTTGATGTGATTCTTAGCTGTGAATAAGTAAAGTAAACAGATGAACGAGACGACACGATACGACACAAAACACGCGCACACACACACACACACACACACAAACGAGAGTCAAATAAAATACAGTCAAATGGCAGTGGATTTCAGAACAGCGCCACAGCCCATCTGTGGCCAGATATAGATATTACATGGCCAGTGAGCGGAGAGGCCCTCCTCTCCTCTCCTCCACAAAAGTGAAAACAGACAAAACAAACCTTTAAAACATGTTCCCTAAGCCTATTCTTCGCAAACGAGACATTTTATTGATATTTAAAGCGTGTAGAATCCAATGGCGTCAGTCTGGGCTCTCCACGCCATTTGCAAAGGTCAATGGTCAGCAAAAAGGCTGCCTCTTCTCTCTCTCCTCTCCTTTCTCCCCTCTCTCCACAGAAGTGAAAACAGACAAAACACACCTTTAAAACATGTTCCCTAACCCTATTCTTCGCAAACAAGACATTTTATTCATATTTAGAGCGTCCCGAATTCAATGGGGCCGGTCTCGACTTTCCAGGACGTTTGCAAAGGTCAATGGTCAGCAAAAAGACTGCAACGGTGACCCTTTGGGCCAAATTCTTTAAAAAACGGGGTGATATATATTTTAAAAAATATGTAAGAACCTCCAATATCCATATTCAGGACATGTTGAATCCAATGGAACCGGTCTCAAATTTCCACGACGTTTGCAAAGGTCAAAGGTCAGCCGAAAGACTGCCACGGTGACCTTTGGGCCAAATGCCTTAAAAATTAAGTGATAGATATTTTTTTAAATATGTAACACCCCTGAATATCCATATTCAGGCCATGGCGAATAAAATGGCGTTGGTCTCGATTTTGTGGGACTCTTACAAGTGTCCGATAAAGGGAACTACACTGCAATGCTAGGCCTCGGGTCAGATTTGAGGTTCCCGAGGTCGCAGAAAAAAACTCAGACCATCATGACGATCGGCTCGTCGCCGCGATCGCATAGGTGTTCGGCCCATCCCGAACAGACTTACGATCGTCGGCGTAGGCACGCGTGAACGTAAAAACTTTGCTTTACTGGAACGCCACGACGGTGAGGCCTTCCGGGCTGATTTTCGGATATGTTATAGAGCTCCCGGAGACGCACGCGTGGATCTATAGAACGTCCTCGGGTGACCTTTCTAGGAGGCGCGGTCTCGTTTCACTTTTTCAGCCAGGACGCTGTTAGAGTCTATGGGTCTATGACGTGTCTGCATGCACAGAGCCAAAGTGAAGGACGTTTTGTATGACTGTCGGAGGCGTACGTCCGAGACACCTAACCGTTCGTCTCGGCTGGCTCTCCGACATATCCGAACGTCGGACCGTGATGTTTTATCGTTGGCGCGTTGTAGCGCGTCAAAGTCGGCAATTTGTAGGCGTTCGTTCAAGGCTACCGCCGCGGCCGTATGTCCGTTTGGCCCGAAACCTATACGGCTGCGATCGGGGCCGCGACCCGGCCGCGGTGATGGTCTCGGATTTGTTCTGCGACTTTCGCGTCAAAGTCGCAAATTTCGAGGCTTTCGTGCAGGGCTACTGTCGCGACCGTATGTCCGTTTGGCCCAAACCCTATATGGCTGCGATCGGGGCCGCGACCCGGTTGCGGTGATGGTCTCGGATTTGTTCTGACGAATTTCGCGACTTTTCTCGCTAACTTACTTTGTGGGAGCAGTTTATGCTAATGAAGGGCGTGGTTCCGGCTACTTTGTGGGTGTGGGTTATGCAAATTTGATGGGCGTGGTTTCGGCTACTTTGTGGGTCTGGTATATGCAAATTAGTGGGTGTCACTTATGTAAATTAGTGGGTGTCACCCCGCCTACTTTGTGGGAGTGGTTTATGCAAATGAAGGGTGTGGTTCCTGCTACTTTGTGGGTGTGGGCTATGTAAATTAGTTGGTCATTATGCAAATGAGTGGGTGTCGCCCGCCTACATTGTTGGAGCGGTTTATGCAAATGAAGGGCGTGTTTCGGCTACTTTGTGGGATTGGCTTATGCAAATGAAGGGGCATGGTATGCAAATGAAGGTGCGTGGTATGCAAATGAAGGGGAGTGGTATGCAGATGAAGGTGCGTGGTATGCAAATGAAGGGGAGTGGTATGCAACTGAAGGGGCATGGTTCCGGCTACTTTGTGGGATTAGTTTATGCAAATGAAGGTGCGTGGTATGCAAATGAAGGTGCGTGGTATGCAAATGAAGGTGCGTGGTATGCAAATGAAGGGCGTGTTTCGGCTACTTTGTGGGATTTGCTTATGCAAATGAAGGGGTATGGTATGCAAATGAAGGTGCATGGTATGCAAATGAAGGGGCGTGGTATGCAAATGAAGGGGCATGGTTCCGGCTACTTTGTGGGATTAGTTTATGCAAATGAAGGTGCGTGGTATGCAAATGAAGGTGCGTGGTATGCAAATGAAGGGGAGTGGTATGCAAATGAAGGGGCATGGTTCCGGCTACTTTGTGGGATTAGTTTATGCAAATGAAGGTAAGTGGTATGCAAATGAAGGGGAGTGGTATGCAAATGAAGGTGCGTGGTATGCAAATGAAGGGGCATGGTTCCGGCTACTTTGTGGGATTATCTTATGCAAATGAAGGTGCGTGGTATGCAAATGAAGGTGCGTGGTATGCAAATGAAGGGGAGTGGTATGCAAATGAAGGGGAGTGGTATGCAAATGAAGGGCGTGTTTCGGCTACTTTGTGGGATTTGCTTATGCAAATTAAGGGGTATGGTATGCAAATTAAGGGGCGTGGTATGCAAATTAAGGGGCATGGTTCCGGCTACTTTGTGGGATTAGTTTATGCAAATGAAGGTGGGTGGTATGCAAATGAAGGGGAGTGGTATGCAAATGAAGGTGCGTGGTATGCAAATGAAGGGGCATGGTTCCGGCTACTTTGTGGGATTATCTTATGCAAATGAAGGTGCGTGGTATGCAAATGAAGGTGTGTGGTATGCAAATGAAGGGGCATGGTTCCGGCTACTTTGTGGGATTAGTTTATGCAAATGAAGGTGCGTGGTATGCAAATGAAGGTGCGTGGTATGCAAATGAAGGGGAGTGGTATGCAAATGAAGGGGCATGGTTCCGGCTACTTTGTGGGATTAGTTTATGCAAATGAAGGTAAGTGGTATGCAAATGAAGGGGAGTGGTATGCAAATGAAGGTGCGTGGTATGCAAATGAAGGGGCATGGTTCCGGCTACTTTGTGGGATTATCTTATGCAAATGAAGGTGCGTGGTATGCAAATGAAGGTGCGTGGTATGCAAATGAAGGGGAGTGGTATGCAAATGAAGGAGTGGTATGCAAATGAAGGGCGTGTTTCGGCTACTTTGTGGGATTTGCTTATGCAAATTAAGGGGTATGGTATGCAAATTAAGGGGCGTGGTATGCAAATTAAGGGGCATGGTTCCGGCTACTTTGTGGGATTAGTTTATGCAAATGAAGGTGGGTGGTATGCAAATGAAGGGGAGTGGTATGCAAATGAAGGTGCGTGGTATGCAAATGAAGGGGCATGGTTCCGGCTACTTTGTGGGATTATCTTATGCAAATGAAGGTGCGTGGTATGCAAATGAAGGTGCGTGGTATGCAAATAAAGGGGAGTGGTATGCAAATTAAGGGGAGTGGTATGCAAATGAAGGGCGTGTTTCGGCTACTTTGTGGGATTTGCTTATGCAAAATAAGGGGTATGGTATGCAAATGAAGGGGCGTGGTATGCAAACGAAGGTGCGTGGTATGCAAATGAAGGGGCATGGTTCCGGCTACTTTGTGGGATTAGTTTGAGCAAATGAAGGTGCGTGGTATGCAAATGAAGGTGCGTTGTATGCAAATGAAGGGGAGTGGTATGCAAATGAAGGGGCGTGGTATGCAAATGAAGGGGCATGGTTCCGGCTACTTTGTGGGATTAGTTTATGCAAATGAAGGTGCGTGGTATGCAAATGAAGGTGCGTGGTATGCAAATGAAGGGGAGTGGTATGCAAATGAAGGGGCATGGTTCCGGCTACTTTGTGGGATTAGTTTATGCAAATTAAGGTGCGTGGTATGCAAATGAAGGGGAGTGGTATGCAAATGAAGGTGCGTGGTATGCAAATGAAGGGGCATGGTTCCGGCTACTTTGTGGGATTATCTTATGCAAATGAAGGTGCGTGGTATGCAAATGAAGGTGCGTGGTATGCAAATGAAGGGGCATGGTTCCGGCTACTTTGTGGGATTAGTTTATGCAAATGAAGGTGCGTGGTATGCAAATGAAGGTGCGTGGTATGCAAATGAAGGGGAGTGGTATGCAAATGAAGGGGCATGGTTCCGGCTACTTTGTGGGATTAGTTTATGCAAATGAAGGTAAGTGGTATGCAAATGAAGGGGAGTGGTATGCAAATGAAGGTGCGTGGTATGCAAATGAAGGGGCATGGTTCCGGCTACTTTGTGGGATTATCTTATGCAAATGAAGGTGCGTGGTATGCAAATGAAGGTGCGTGGTATGCAAATGAAGGGGAGTGGTATGCAAATGAAGGAGTGGTATGCAAATGAAGGGCGTGTTTCGGCTACTTTGTGGGATTTGCTTATGCAAATTAAGGGGTATGGTATGCAAATTAAGGGGCGTGGTATGCAAATTAAGGGGCATGGTTCCGGCTACTTTGTGGGATTAGTTTATGCAAATGAAGGTGGGTGGTATGCAAATGAAGGGGAGTGGTATGCAAATGAAGGTGCGTGGTATGCAAATGAAGGGGCATGGTTCCGGCTACTTTGTGGGATTATCTTATGCAAATGAAGGTGCGTGGTATGCAAATGAAGGTGCGTGGTATGCAAATAAAGGGGAGTGGTATGCAAATTAAGGGGAGTGGTATGCAAATGAAGGGCGTGTTTCGGCTACTTTGTGGGATTTGCTTATGCAAAATAAGGGGTATGGTATGCAAATGAAGGGGCGTGGTATGCAAACGAAGGTGCGTGGTATGCAAATGAAGGGGCATGGTTCCGGCTACTTTGTGGGATTAGTTTGAGCAAATGAAGGTGCGTGGTATGCAAATGAAGGTGCGTTGTATGCAAATGAAGGGGAGTGGTATGCAAATGAAGGGGCGTGGTATGCAAATGAAGGGGCATGGTTCCGGCTACTTTGTGGGATTAGTTTATGCAAATGAAGGTGCGTGGTATGCAAATGAAGGTGCGTGGTATGCAAATGAAGGGGAGTGGTATGCAAATGAAGGGGCATGGTTCCGGCTACTTTGTGGGATTAGTTTATGCAAATTAAGGTGCGTGGTATGCAAATGAAGGGGAGTGGTATGCAAATGAAGGGGCATGGTTCCGGCTACTTTGTGGGATTATCTTATGCAAATGAAGGTGCGTGGTATGCAAATGAAGGTGCGTGGTATGCAAATGAAGGTGCGTGGTATGCAAATGAAGGTGCGTGGTATGCAAATGAAGGGGCATGGTTCCGGCTACTTTGTGGGATTATCTTATGCAAATGAAGGTGCGTGGTATGCAAATGAAGGTGCGTGGTATGCAAATGAAGGGGAGTGGTATGCAAATGAAGGGCATGTTTCGGCTACTTTGTGGGATTGGTTTATGCAAATGAAGGGGCGTGGCATGCAAATGAAGGGGAGTGGTATGCAAATGAAGGTGCGTGGTATGCAAATGAAGGTGCGTGGTATGCAAATGAAGGGGAGTGGTATGCAAATGAAGGGCGTGTTTCAGCTACTTTGTGGGATTTGCTTATGCAAATGAAGGGGTATGGTATGCAAATGAAGGTGCATAGTATGCAAATGAAGGGGCGTGGTATGCAAATGAAGGGGAGTGGTATGCAAATGAAGGGGAGTGGTATGCAAATGAAGGGCGTGTTTCGGCTACTTTGTGGGATTTGCTTATGCAAATTAAGGGGTATGGTATGCAAATTAAGGGGCGTGGTATGCAAATGAAGGGGCATGGTTCCGGCTACTTTGTGGGATTAGTTTATGCAAATGAAGGGGCGTGGCATGCAAATGAAGGGGAGTGGTATGCAAATGAAGGTGCGTGGTATGCAAATGAAGGTGCGTGGTATGCAAATGAAGGGGAGTGGTATGCAAATGAAGGGCGTGTTCGGCTACTTTGTGGGATTTGCTTATGCAAATGAAGGGGTATGGTATGCAAATGAAGGTGCATAGTATGCAAATGAAGGGGCGTGGTATGCAAATGAAGGGGAGTGGTATGCAAATGAAGGGCATGTTTCGGATACTTTGTGGGATTGGTTTATGCAAATGAAGGGGCGTGGCATGCAAATGAAGGGGAGTGGTATGCAAATGAAGGGCATGTTGCGGATACTTTGTGGGATTGGTTTATGCAAATGAAGGGGCGTGGCATGCAAATGAAGGGGAGTGGTATGCAAATTAAGGTGCGTGGTATGCAAATTAAGGGGCGTGGTATGCAAATGAAGGGCATGTTTCGGCTACTTTGCGGGATTGGTTTATGCAAATGAAGGGGCATGGTATGCAAATGAAGGGGCATGGTATGCAAATGAAGGGGAGTGGTATGCAAATGAAGGGGCATGGTATGCAAATGAAGGGGAGTGGTATGCCAATGAAGGGCATGTTTCGGCTACTTTGCGGGATTGGTTTATGCAAATGAAGGGGCATGGTATGCAAATGAAGGTGCGTGGTATGCAAATGAAGGGGAGTGGTATGCAGATGAAGGTGCGTGGTATGCAAATGAAGGGGAGTGGTATGCAACTGAAGGGGCATGGTTCCGGCTACTTTGTGGGATTAGTTTATGCAAATGAAGGTGCGTGGTATGCAAATGAAGGTGCGTGGTATGCAAATAAAGGGGCGTTGCATGCAAATGAAGGGGATTGGTTTATGCAAATTAAGGGGCGTGGCATGCAAATGAAGGTGCGTGGTATGCAAATGAAGGGGAGTGGTATGCAAATGAAGGTGCGTGGTATGCAAATGAAGGGGAGTGGTATGCAAATGAAGGTGCGTGGTATGCAAATGAAGGGGAGTGGTATGCAAATGAAGGGGAGTGGTATGCAACTGAAGGGGCATGGTTCCGGCTACTTTGTGGGATTAGTTTATGCAAATGAAGGTGCGTGGTATGCAAATGAAGGTGCGTGGTATGCAAATAAAGGGGCGTGGCATGCAAATGAAGGGGATTGGTTTATGCAAATTAAGGGGCGTGGCATGCAAATGAAGGTGCGTGGTATGCAAATGAAGGGGAGTGTTAGGCAAATGAAGGGCATGTTTCGGCTACTTTGCGGGATTGGTTTATGCAAATGAAGGGGCATGGTATGCAAATGAAGGGGCATGGTATGCAAATGAAGGGGCATGGTATGCAAATGAAGGGGAGTGGGATGCAAACGAAGGGCGTGGCGACACCCACTCATTTGCATAAGCGACACCTACTAATTTGCATAGCCTCACCCACAAAGTAGCCGAAACAACGCCCTTCATTTGCATACCAGTCCCCTTCATTTGCATACCATACCCCTTCATTTGCATAAACCAATCCCACAAAGTACCCGAAACATGCCCTTAATTTGCATACCAGTCCCCTTCATTTGCATACCATACCCCTTCATTTGCATAAACCAATCCCACAAAGTAGCCGAAACATGCCCTTAATTTGCATACCACTCCCCTTCATTTGCATACCACGCACCTTCATTTGCATGAACTAATCCCACAAAGTAGCCGGAACCATGCCCTTCATTTGCATACCACGCACCTTCATTTGCATAAGATAATCCCACAAAGTAGCCGGAACCATGCCCCTTCATTTGCATACCACGCACCTTCATTTGCATACCACGCACCTTCATTTGCATGCAACGCCCCTTAATTTGCATAAACCAATTCCCTTCATTTGCATGCCACGCCCCTTTATTTGCATACCACACACCTTAATTTGCATACCACTCCCCTTCATTTGCATGCCACGCCCCTTCATTTGCATACCACGCACCTTCATTTGCATAAACTAATCCCACAAAGTAGCCGGAACCATGCCCTTCATTTGCATACCACGCACCTTCATTTGCATGCAACGCCCCTTAATTTGCATAAACCAATCCCCTTCATTTGCATGCCACGCCCCTTTATTTGCATACCATGCACCTTAATTTGCATAAACCAATCCCCTTCATTTGCATGCCACGCCCCTTTATTTGCATACCATGCACCTTAATTTGCATACCACTCCCCTTCATTTGCATGCCACACCCCTTCATTTGCATAAACCAATCCCACAAAGTATCCGAAACATGCCCTTCATTTGCATACCACTCCCCTTCATTTGCATGCCACGCCCTTCATTTGCATAAACCAATCCCACAAAGTAGTTGAAACATGCCCTTCATTTGCATACCACTCCCCTTCATTTGCATACCACGCACCTTCATTTGCATACCATGCACCTTCATTTGCATACTACTCCCCTTCATTTGCATACCACGCACCTTCCTTCATTTGCATAAACTAATCCCACAAAGTAGCCGGAACCATGCCCCTTAATTTGCATACCACTCCCCTTCATTTGCATACCACGCACCTTCATTTGCATAAACTAATTCCACAAAGTAGCCGGAACCATGCCCCTTCATTTGCATACCACTCCCCTTCATTTGCATACCACGCACCTTCATTTGCATACCACGCACCTTCATTTGCAAAAACTAATTCCACAAAGTAGCCGGAACCATGCCCCTTCATTTGCATACCACGCCCCTTCATTTGCATACCACGCACCTTCATTTGCATACCACTCCCCTTCATTTGCATACCATGCATCTTCATTTGCATACCACGCCCCTTCATTTGCATACCACGCCCCTTCATTTGCATAAACTAATCTCACAAAGTAGCCGGAACCATGCCCCTTCATTTGCATACCACTCCCCTTCATTTGCATACCACGCACCTTCATTTGCATAAGCCAATCCCACAAGGTAGCAGAAACATGCCCTTCATTTGCATACCACTCCCCTTCATTTACATACCATGCCCCTTCATTTGCATACCATGCCCCTTCATTTGCATACCACTCCCCTTCATTTGCATACTACGCCCCTTAATTTGCATAAGCCGATCCCACAAAGTAGCCGAAACACGCCCTTTTTTTGCATACCACTCCCCTTCATTTGCATACCACGCCCCTTCATTTGCATACCACGCACCTTCATTTGCACAAACTAATTCCACAAAGTAGCCGGAACCATGCCCCTTCATTTGCATACCACTCCCCTTCATTTGCATACCACTCCCCTTCATTTGCATACCACGCACCTTAATTTGCATACCACGCACCTTCATTTGCATACCACTCCCCTTCATTTGCATACTATGCCCCTTCATTTGCATAAGCCGATCCCACAAAGTAGCCGAAACACGCCCTTCATTTGCATACCACTCCCCTTCATTTGCATACCACGCCCCTTCATTTGCATACCACGCACCTTCATTTGCTCAAACTAATTCCACAAAGTAGCCGGAACCATGCCCCTTCATTTGCATACCACTCCCCTTCATTTGCATACCACTCCCCTTCATTTGCATACCACACACCTTAATTTGCATACCACGCACCTTCATTTGCATACCACTCCCCTTCATTTGCATACCATGCCCCTTCATCTGCATACCACGCCCTTCATTTGCATACCACACACCTTCATTTGCATAAACTAATCCCACAGAGTAGCCGGAACCATGCCCCTTCATTTGCATACCACTCCCCTTCATTTGCATACCACGCACCTTCATTTGCATACCACGCACCTTCATTTGCATACCACGCACCTTCATTTGCATACCACGCACCTTCATTTGCATGAACTAATCCCACAAAGTAGCCGGAACCATGCCCCTTCATTTGCATAAGCCACTCCCACAAAGTAGTCGAAACCACACCCACAAAGCAGGTGGGACGCAGCCCACTAATTTGCATAAGCAAAATGTGAGGTGTGTGAAATGCCCCCGGAAATATGATCCATCCATCATCCATCCATCCATCCATCCATCCATCCATCATCCATCCATCCATCCATCCATCCATCATCCATCCATCCATCCATCCATCCATCCATCATCCATCCATCATCCATCCATCCATCCATCCATCCATCCATCCACCCATCATCCATCCATCCATCCATCCATCATCCATCCATCCATCCATCATCCATCCATCATCCATCCATCCATCCATCCATCCATCCATCATCCATCCATCCATCCATCATCCATCCATCCATCCATCCATCATCCATCCATCCATCCATCCATCATCCATCCATCCATCCATCATCCATCCATCATCCATCCATCCATCCATCCATCCATCCATCATCCATCCATCCATCCATCCATCATCCATCCATCCATCCATCCATCATCCATCCATCATCCATCCATCATCCATCCATCCATCATCCATCCATCCATCCATCCATCCATCCATCATCCATCCATCCATCCATCCATCCATCCATCATCCATCCATCCATCCATCATCCATCCATCCATCCATCCATCCATCATCCATCCATCCATCCATCATCCATCATCCATCCATCCATCCATCCATCCATCATCCATCCATCCATCATCCATCCTTCATCCATCCATCCATCATCCATCCATCCATCATCCATCCATCCATCCATCATCCATCCATCCATCATCCATCCATCCATCCATCCATCCATCCATCATCCATCCATCCATCCATCATCCATCCATCCATCCATCCATCATCCATCCATCCATCCATCATCCATCCATCCATCCATCCATCCATCCATCATCCATCCATCCATCCATCCATCCATCCATCCATCCATCCATCCATCCATCATCCATCCATCCATCCATCATCCATCCATCCATCATCCATCCATCATCCATCCATCCATCATCCATCCATCCAGCCATCATCCATCCATCATCCATCCATCCATCCATCCATCCATCCATCCATCATCCATCCATCCATCCATCCATCCATCCATCCATCCATCCATCCATCCATCCATCCATCCATCATCCATCCATCCATCCATCCATCCATCATCCATCCATCCATCCATCATCCATCCATCATCCATCCATCCATCCATCCATCCATCCATCATCCATCCATCCATCATCCATCCATCCATCCATCCATCCATCCATCCATCCATCTATTTATTTTTTTATTTTTTTATTCATTCATTCATTCATTCATTCATTCATTCATTCATTCATTCATTCATTCCCCCCGGAAATAAATAAATAAACAAGGATAATCATCCATCCATGTGTGACGATTGTTTGACACACATCATGTCTGTCTGTCTGTCTATAGCAAGAGGTGGGGGGGGGGGGGGGGCGCCAAAGCATATTTTAGACTGATTCAGTATTGACCATATTAAGCCAGGTATCACGGCAGACAGCACTAATATAATAAACAAACGTGAACGGAGCACTGCTGCCAACATAGTACACGCATATAGTGGCCATACTGGCATACTCACCATAGCCTGGTCAAGGTTTCCCCTTGGTGGACGTGACATTTCCAACTATTGCCACCGCGAGAGCCCCGGGAGCGCGTCCGGGACGGCGGCCCGGTTCGAACGAGATTCCCCCCGTCCGAAACGGACAAGGGACGGCCGAGATAGGGCCGGGGACCCCCGCGGACCCCCTCCGCGGACCCCCGGCGGACCCCCGGCCCTATGGAGGGGCCGGGATTGATTTATCCTTAGTCTAAGGACTAAGGATCTATCTCAGTCCTTTGACTAAAAGGTAAAGTATGATTTATTTGGATTTATCCTTATTATTGTGAAAGATGTCCCCCAAATGTAAATTATTAATTTATTATTATTATTTTAATAATTATTATAAATGTGCAAAAAATATATATATAATTTATTTTACATGATTTCCTCTGATGAGTCCTAGTAGTAAAAAGTAGTAGTAAGGTTGAAATCGTTTTTTGCAAGTAGAAATTAATCCGGGTTTTACAGGGTTAGTCATTCATTCATTCATTCATTCATTCATGCCCCCCGGAAATAAATAAATAAACACGGCTAATCATCCATCCATGTGTGACAATTGTTTGACACACATCATGTCATGTCATGTCTATCTATAGCAAGAGGTGGAATTGCGTCAGATCTTCTACACAAAGCAAAACAAAGGGGAGCAGTGCACCACCCTGTGGCAACAACTGGCACTGCTGACTGTTACAAATTGACAGAGTGGATTATCTTGGATTACGTCCGCCAACATACATTCCAATAGTACATTTACTTGACTAAAAGGTAAAGAGTGATTTATTTTGATTTATTCATTCTGGATCCTTAGTCCTTGGTCCGAGGTCACGAATCTTGACTCGAACCAGCGTTCTCTGGCAGGCACCATAGGAAGCTGCCCAAACCACTGAGCCATCATGGAATACTCTTAACCATGGATTTGGGGTAATTTTATCTTTTTGTTTTTTTGGAAGGGAAGACAAAAAAAAATAAAGTCTATTTTACCAATGCAAAGGGTGAAATATTGTCATAATGTACGTTGTGTTTGTTTTGGAAAGGAAAAAGGGTTTTAATGTACTTTTTAGTGACGTTAGGGTAGAGTTTGTTCTTTTCTCCTGCTCCTCGTCCGAGACGACACACACACATCAAAGGGATTTGATACCACACAGTACTTGTGACACACACACACACACACACACACACACCAGAGACTGGCAGCTGATTGGCTCATTCAGGGTTGCCAGGTTGGTGGCTGTCAGGTTGTCTAATGCCTGCTGCATTGTGTGCAGCTACAACCAGCTACACTGGCATTTAAACACATTCATATTGTAACTGTTGCCACTATAGGTGATATAGTTTGCTTTATTCCTAAAAGCTCCAAGTTCATAATGAAGAAGTTCATAGTTAAGTCACATTTACGTTTAAAACATTATTTCATGTATTTGTGTCAAGTTGTTGTATGCTTTTATTTTGAAGAGTCAAAGTCATGTTCCGTGTCTCGTTTGATCTGCTCATGTAAATTGGGTACACAGGTTTTTTGTGTAAGCAATCAAGCCACAAGCAGCAGCAGGGTGCAGCAGCTCCATTTGCACTGGTCACACAAAGAGACTAAGTTACAAGAGACTGTCATAAGAAAGGTTATAAGGACCTAAGACTGAAGAGATTCCCTTCTTTGTTATTTGCACGCAGCCAACGAGGTATTTGTTTTACTTTATTTTACTTTGGTAAAATGTTTGCATCTACATGCTGTGCATGTCATGTCGTATTTATGTTAATTGTAACGTGCTTGTTTTATTGTATTGTTTATAGTTTTCACGGTGAATTTGGAGGATCCACAAGTCTTCAAATAAATCAGTTTCAAGGAAACCACTTGTGTCTGTCTGTGCTCGGAGGGAGTTACACATATAATATGACAGCACCACACACACACACACAGAGGCATTGCCTAAAACACATTAAAACACTCAAACATTCCAGGTGACTAAAATGTGACTAAATTAAAACTCAAATTCAAGGGACTGAAATGAGTTTGCTGCCAAAAACACAACACTGCATGATGTCACCTCCGTTCTTTATTTCACCAGAGAGCAGACACGGTCCCCACAGGTCAGGTCAAAGGTCATTCCGACTGACAGACAGACAGACAGAGAGTCAGTCGGGTCAGACACTCAGCGAGTCACTCGATTGATTCATTTACAAACACACAAGCTGTGTGTTTGTAAATAATCAGACCCACCGTTTCATTAGAGGATGTTCAGGTGGGGGTGAACCCTTTTTGGTGCATTATGTTATACTTTTATGTTATAAAAATAGCAGACCCGCAAGCGGTGGCGCGCTACGAGCTTGTAGGTCTGCTATTTTTGAAAAATCGTGAAAATGCGGCTCAAATCTTTGAGTATATAGGTGTGTGTGTGCGTGTGTGTGTGCACGCGCGCGTGCGTGCGTGCGTGCGTGCGCGTAAATGGTGCATTTATATAGCGCCTTTATCCAAGGCGCTTTACATAGATGCATTACATGTAATTATATGTAATTGGCCTCCGACCCCCATCTGAAAATATGTTGTTCCCCCTAGGTCTGCTATTTTTGGGGGCCTCTGTCTGTCTGTCTGTCTGTCTGTCTGTCTGTCTGTCTGTCTGTCTGTCTGTCTGTCTAAAATAGCAGACCTACAAGCTCGTAGCGCGAGTGCTGCGCTACGAGCTTGTAGGTCTGCTATTTTGGGGGCCTCTGTCTGTCTGTCTGTCTGTCTGTCTGTCTAAAATAGCAGACCTACAAGCTCGTAGCGCGGCACCAAGTGCCACGCTACGAGCTTGTAGGTCTGCTATTTTTGGGAGCCTCTGTCTGTCTGTCTGTCTAAAATAGCAGACCTACAAGCTTGTAGCGCGGCACTTAGGTCCGCGGCTGTCGGCCGTTTTCCGCTTAGGTGTGGACACACTGTGTGCGAGGCTACAGTTTCTCATTGTTCCTCCTATGTGTCAATCATTGTGATTGGCCTATCCACACACACACACACACACACACACTTACTTACTTACTTACTTACTTACTTACATGCTTATGGTTGTCCATCCAATCCGATGATGACGTCCACTTATGTCCTTAACGGTGAGTTATTTGGTGGCTAAAGTGTCCAATCCTGGAATTACATGTTTTATTGCAGGTGGGGCAACAAGTGAAACTGGAATTGAGGACACTGCGAACTAAGTGAGCAGACAAAAACTGGAACTAGACAATAATGTCCAACCTTAAAATACACCAGAGAATCTTAAAATGTTTTTCTTTACTTTTTTTCTTTTTCTTTTTTTCTACTGATGAGACGGAGAGACCTCTTACTGAACAAACACTCAGCAATTATTATTGTCTCCACCAGGCCGAAGGCATGGGGAGAGAGTATGTTTTGCACTCCGTCCGTGTGTGTGTGTGTCCGTCCTTCCTTCCTTCCTTCCGTCCTTCCGTCCGTCCGTGATCAGCTAATCTCCGGCACCGTTGGCCCGATCCATGCCAAACTTTGCACACACACTCCCTGGATGCCAACAACGAACCTCTGCCCCAAATATTCTTCAATGGGCTGTTATAGCGCCACCATGAGGCCGATTTAGGCAAAACACATTTCTGTACATTACTCGTACACATTTTATCCATACATCACACAATTCGGTATACACTATCTTCATAGTCATGTGATCAACACGGATCTGCACCATTTCCCATCTTCCATCCTGATTGGCTAAGATTGGCTTCCAAAGCTCACATGATTGGTCCGTTTCGAACAAAATGTCGCAAATCACAAACAGTGTGCAATTTCCGTGAAATTATGCACGCACATTTCCACTAGGCCGAGGACGACATGCCACTCATTCTTTTCCAAATCAGCCTCATGGTGGCGCTATAACAGGCCAATTCCTGTTTTTAGCTATAACTGCATCGATCTGTATACAACTTATGTATGCGCACTCCCTAGAGGCCATGGAAAAACATTGTCTCTGCATCCCTCCACATCTACCGGTTATAGCGCCACCATGAGGCCGATTTCTGCAAAACACATTGCTTATGTTAGTCGCACAGATTTCATCCAAATCTCACGCAAATCGGTACACATGATCTCTGTAGTCATGTGAACAAGACAGTCTGTTGGATTTCTCAGATTCTACATTGATTGGCTAACATTGCCTTCCAAAGTTTTCAGGAGTGGCCCGTTTTGTTCAAAATGCTGCACATGTCCTGCTCATCCAGAATTCTATCCTCAGAGATGCTATGAGTGATCTGGCTCTGCATTTCCTCAACAAAAGAACATTGTTGCAAAAAACAAACAAACAAACAAACAAACATGTTTATATTACTCCTGAACATTTTGCCAAACATCTCACACAGTCCTATCCTCCTGGTGGAGACCTGTGCCCGGAAGGGCACTTTTTCTAGTTATTATTATTTTACAAGAAACGTTTTGTTTGAACCAAAACATCACTTGCACTGCTAAACCACAGAATGGTGAAAACATTGCCGAGCTTATAGTGCACTGTGATTTAAGCAACACAGCTGCAAGCTCAACAATAATGGGCACCGTGGAGTTATGTGTGCAAGTAGTTGACCTACTGTCAACCTTCTGCACCTTTTAAACTGTAGAGGAATTTAAACAAACTACAAAATGGACTCGGGGTTTCATGCCCCATTAACAAACTGAGCAGCTATGAGAAGACAGAATGAGGTCGCGCTCCTTACAGAATGGA
Source organism: Electrona antarctica (assembly GCF_951216825.1). Taxonomy (NCBI): domain Eukaryota; kingdom Metazoa; phylum Chordata; class Actinopteri; order Myctophiformes; family Myctophidae; genus Electrona; species Electrona antarctica. Next base: position 39,829,780 of record NC_136802.1, on the reverse strand, counting down.
AACCCTGGCCCTGACCTCTCACCTGACCCCGTGGCTCGATAACCGGTTGAACACATGTTCCTCTTTTGTTTTCTACTGTGTCACTTTAAATATCCGCGGGTCCGAGTTTAGTTCCAAGATTAGTTCTATCCTAGGTAAATCGTACATCAAGTGTATGCTTTAATTTATTCTAATAACATAGATCTTTCAAGGGGCATGCGATTTAAAACACACGCTTGAAGACGGCTACCTTTTCTTTTTTACCAGTGTACAAAATGATTGATGATCACATAACATTAAAACATTTGATAGCTTTTTAACTATTAGCAGAAAGTACTATTTTGAGTAATGTCAATCTTCTCATAGAAAGACTGTCTTCATGTGTTGTCTGTATGTCATTTTAGAGCCAAACCTCCATTCCTTAGTTTACAAGAAGGAGTTTCTACCAGACAGCGGCGATATAGGATAATAGGATTCACCAATTTCTACTATTACTAGTGCTACTACTACAAGTACTACTATAAATACTACTTGTACTAGTATTACTGCTACTAATTTAGTACCACCACTAACACTACTAATAATACTGGTACTTTTTTGCCACTCGCCACCTCTCTCGTTCTTCCTGCGCTCCCCTCTTATTCATTTTTGTGTTATTTTTTACTCCACCCACCTTATTTTTGAGTGGTGCAGCCTGGTGTGTCCCTGGCTGGCTGGCTGGCTGTCTGTCTGAGCACGGAAATAGCGTAATAGCGTTTGTTGACCACCAAGTGTCACTGTTGCGCAGCCTAACACGCTCACACACAAACACACGCCAGGGAGGAGGGCTTGTACAGTACAGTACTACAGCACGAGTACAGTACAGCACCACTCAGTTCAGACAGGTCTTATTTTGTTTAATTCTTCCCATTTTTCACACTTTCTTCCATCTATCCTCCTTTCTTTCATTGAGCTCAACTCTACTTCCGAATTAAACAGGAAGTACTCTGTGGCGGGTTAAAAGGATAGTCATGTAACCACTTAAACCCTAAAACAGACCTGAGTTGCAACTGTACTTGGATCGCTTCCCCCCCGCCCCCCCCCCCCCCCCATACAGTTGGAGGCCATCGATATTGTCCTTTTCTTTTTGCTGAGGTTTGCGTGATCTGCGCAAAAGGACAGTTAACCCATTTTGGGTGGGAACCCCTTTTGGTGTTTAAACATTGTTATAATTTAGCTATTGAAAAATAGCAGATCTACAAGCTCATAGCGCGCCACCGAGTGGCGCGCTACGAGCTTGTAGGTCTAAAATCGTGAAAATATTTATTTCAGAAAACTGGAGGATTTAGAAGGATTTTTTTAAAATTTTGAGGTCAGGCCTAAATGGGTCAAATGATAAGGGAAAATATCGGTATGCACCACATTTCTATGCCAAAAATAGCCGATCAACGTGTCACGACGTGTTGGGAGATTCTGCTATTTTCTGAGCATGCATGCTGGTTCAAGTGGTTGACAAACAATTTGTTTCTTGTTTTCCAATAATGCTAATTATGCTAGTCGATCAATAACTGAGCGGTGGTTCCGGGAGGAGGTTGCACCACCTCGCACTAAGTTCAAACGTAGCCTAGTAATTGCGTAAATGGCCTTTACGTCAAGACTTATGCATTACTAAAAGTCTTTACACAAGTCAGATGACACTGAAAGTCCATGCATCAGGTGAGGTTCCTTTTGCGAAGAAGAAAACAAAAAAGAAGCTTTTATATGAATGGACTCGATGGAGACATGAGGGCTGAGTGCTTTGGTGTTGGGATTTTATTTTCCAATTGTTTTGACATGTTAGGAATGTTGGGAACTAGTTCATTTGAATCCCTGAAGGGAATTAGGGACAAATCTCTTGTATTTGATTTTCTCTTTCTTTCAATTAGTTAAACAGGCAGTGTGCCATTTGCATTGTCACATACATCAAATAGAAATACTTGCATTATGTTGTGGTGGGCATCATTGTAATTCCTTGTGTATTAACTGTATGGAGAATTGTATCATATACTGTACAGAATTATATTAACTTTGTCTCCCTCTAGTGGTTGATCAGTGTAAGTACTAGCTGACTGTGAAATACAATACGATGTTGCACTACTAGTCCAATGTACTACTGTAATACTGAACGTGTTGGTTTTTGTATATTGTGAAACTAAATGATACTTTTAGCAAGCTCCCAGAAGTTAGATGTGTGTGTTTGTAGTTCTTCCACTGACTACTACTATATCCCACTAAATGTATTCCTTGGAACAGAAGTCAATACTATATCCTTTATGTGCTCTTTATGGGTTTCATTAATTATCTTAATATAAAACCTTTGACCTTTTTAAAGGACCACTTCACCACTTTTCAACTTATCTTCATATAATTGGTCCTCACTAATGTTCATGATAAAATACCACCATTTTTTTCTACTCTGTTTCATAGGAGGGCTATGGGCATTTCTGAAACCTGTCCACCAGTGACATTAGGAAGATTTATTTTTGAACAATATCTTTTTTAAACAATTTAAATTTGTATTATCGTGAGAACGATGGCTTCCATTTTTGCATTGCAACTTTTCAGGAATAGAAAGCCTGCAGTTTCTATTAGCTTGGATTCCCCATTGATGATGTCACTGGTGGACGGGTTTCTGAACTGCCCACAGCCCTCCTATGAGACACAGACGGAGTAGAAAGAAATTGTTGCATTTTATCATGAACATTAGTGAGGACCAACTATATGAAGATAGGTTGAAAAGTGGTGAAGTGGTCCTTTAAGCACTGAAACCCTGTACTAGACTGGAGTCCCACAGGGCTCGATTCTGTCTTCACTATAAATATATTTGGTGAAAATAGCAGATCGACAAGCCCACATCTGCTATTTTCACCAGATGTCTGCCCCCAGAATAGGGACACTAGGGTACAAGTATTATATGTATTGGTTAAAACAAAGTAGTAGTAATATCATTGCTATAGTGTTTGTTCAGTAACAGCTAGGGTCTCTCCAGCTCTTGAATGCATTGTCAGGTGCGTGGTCAATGTCAGTCAGGAAGAGTAGGCCTACATATTTATCAGTTTCAATTGTTTAGTGTTCCAGTTCCAATCTAGGTTAAGTATCCCCACCAGGAGGCCGGAGCAGGCGGAGGATTACATTTTCACTCGGTGCAGATTTTGTATGACATAAGATAGTTCGGTTAAACCCTGTCCATCAGCACTATACGTTCTGTTGGACTGGAAGAAACTAGTTTAAAAATAAATGCACATTTATGTACTTGTTTGGGACTGGAAACAAAAGGTTTAGGACTTTATAGTCTTGACTTGGGACTGTTCTCTGCAAAATAGGGACTTTGTTCCATCTCTGAAATGAATTAACGTTGCCTAGTAGAAACTAAACACAAATACAAAACAGAGGTGACAGCCTCGACTCTTGCACACGCTTTTCACATGCAATTTGTAATCCATTTTAACCCTGGTCGAAATAATTACGTCAGCCATGGTAATTTTTGAGGTGGGCAAGAGGATGATAAGCGTCATAACAAGTAACTTGAAAAACAATGTGATTTTGTTCAATCTATCATTACGTCCATCACAATTATCAGGAATAATCGGTTTCCCCTGTAGATAATTAAGTCAATGACCATTCTCTCCATTCACATTCTTTGCCATCAAACCATCCATAGAAAATAACCCGGAACACAATGATGAACTCAACTTTTATTAATTTTGGTTTACAGTTATATAATGATTAATTAAACAAGGTACATTTTGTTGAACAGAAAACAAGCAGTCATGTTGGATCCCTACAGGGATGCAAATCATGTATCCCACATTGCATATAAGCACATGACACTTGACAAACTATAAAGAAAAACAAAAATATCAGTCTAGTATCATACGATATCAACAGAAGAGAGTAAACTTGGATTAGAACTGACGAGTTCAGGGAACTCTATCGTTAGGCAACAGTGGCTGGCAAAAACCAAAAAAAAATCACCAACATCTATAAAAACCTTTATCAGAAAACCAGATTCTTGAAGAGATTGGGACCTCCAAATAAGGACGGAGTACTTGTTCTGGTAGTGCCATCGTTTTTCCAGTGTTTGGCCACTGTCTGATGGTCATTTCTCACCCCGAAGCTCATTTATCTACTCACCAAAGCTGTAATTGCAGTTTCTTTCTTTTTTTTTTTTACAAAATCCAATCAGAACAAGGCGTACACACTGACCATTCCATTACCACCGAAGCCTGGAGATTACTTTTGAAACCTGGTTTTTCCCATGATAATTTGCGGTAATGTCTAGTTGTGCAGTGAAAATACTTATTTATTTGAACACGTTTGCTACTTTTGAAACACGGTTTTCCTATGATAATTTATGCCTATAGTTGTGCAGCAAAAAAGTCTTGCTTCCTCTATTTTATTGCACGTTGTTTGCCCAAAATCGGCACCAGGGGTAAAGTCAGAAAGTGGGCAAAACCCATTTTGGGCGGGAACCCCTTTCGGTGTTTTGAGCATTATGTTATGCTTTAGCTGTTGAAAAATAGCAGATCTACAAGCTCGTAGCGCGCCACCGAGTGGCGCGATACGAGCTTGTAGGTCTGCTATTTTTGAAAAGTCGTGAAAATGTGGCGCAAATATTTGAATATATATTATTACATGTTTTTTTTATTTCAACGTCAGGCCTAAATGGCTTAATACCGTAATCACAGGGCGAGCGTTCTGGGCAAGACACACTGTACAGACAGTGTATATTGTACTGAGACACACTGTACAGACAGTGTATATTGTACTGAGACACATGGATTTACTTTACCATTGGTAATACTGACCCTTAACGAGGTCAGATAAATAAACACGATGTATAATACCTGGGCCAATGATAACGTCTATTCTATGTCGTCGTCATTGCAGATCATGTATTTGAAAAACGAAAATGAGATCCTTCCCTTTGTTTTGAGATCTGTTCCTATATTAAATGTTAAAGAAAGGTGTCGTGAAAATAAACAAATGCAGTATATGGTGTCAGACGGCTGCCGACATGTATCTGTGACGCTCGACAGTCTACATGAGAGACGTTTGACTTTACTCTGCATCAACCAGAATGAAGACCGCAGTCAGGGTTAGTCGGAGGCGGAGACTGCAGCACAATGGCCTGGTCCTCCTTGTAACTTCTGGTAATGTTTCTAAAAAGGAGAACAAATTAAGAGTCAGGAAAAAGCATCGATTACAGCAGGGGTGGGCAACTTTGACGATGGAGAGAGCCGCTATATTTCCACACTCACTCCAGAGGGCCGCATTGCATATTACTGTCGTAGCAAAAAATAGCCAATCTACAAGCTCAAAACGTGTGGCGCTGCGTTTTGAGCTTGTAGATCAGCTATTTTTGCTATATTTGAATTGAAATACTGAATTATTTTTTGCTTTTATTTTATTAGAATCCTGAAAAGTAACCTTTTTATTGATTTTCAAATGGATTTAGTTTTAGTTATTATAACGTTATGAACTAAAGACAATACTACTAATAAGTACTAGTCATTTAATACTAGTCATTAAGTATAATTAAAGCAGGTCATGTTTGCATGTTTGGAATTGCAACAGCTGAAATCAATAGTATTCTGATATTAACCTGCGGGCCGCACTAAGTGAAGGTGGGGGCCGCATGTGGCCCCCGCGCCGCCAGTTGCCCACCCCTGGATTACAGTGTGTGTGTGTAATTGTACAATATGTCAGAGTGACACTGCAAACCTTTGCATAGGCTATTTCAGCAGTCAACCAAAAAAAATAAAAATAAATGAGGTAAAAATGACATTCATAGAACTGCCTAAGCCTACTGTATATGTATAGTAGTGCGTGCGTGTGCGTACCTCCATGTTTTTGTAGTGCTCGTGGGTACTGCAGTGCAGATCCTTGGCTGTGTTTTCATTCTCATAGAAAACACAACACAGGTTACAGAAGAATCCGGTCTTAGGGACGACAAACTCCAACCCTGGGAGAAAACGGGCATGAAAGAGATGAGAGAAAAAGAACGGTACTATATGAAACGGGTGAAAGAAAGACAACACGATGGAGAGGAAAGAGCGAAAGAAAAAGACTATATGATAGAGAAAGCATAGTGTGTGTGTCTCACCGATGGGGTTGTTGGGTGCAAAGGGAGGCAGTTTGAAGTCAGCAGCAACAGTGGGACACTGAGATCGATGTTTCTCTATCAGAGAAGGGGGTGGAGAGAGAGAGAGAGAGAGAGAGAGAGAGAGAGAGAGAGAGAGAGAGAGAGAGAGAGAGAGAGAGAGAGAGAGAGAGAGAGAGAGAGATCAAACCCCAAGCCATGACAATATTCATGATATAACCCATGTTGGAGTGCCAATTGCTTTAATATAATGTGAGGCAGCCTTGTGTAAAAATAGAGACTTTATAAGCAACGACGGATACGGCAGTCGGCTACGGCAACCGGAAATGGATCGGTGCTCGATACATAAACCTGCTCTCTGTCGCAGCCCTTTCTACTACGGGAGAACCTACAGTTTACACTACAACGCCATGTCATAACCATGTTTATTGAAATTATAGCCGTCATACATTTACACAGATTGCTCCATCACCTCTCTTATGCTGTGTAATGTGTTGGCATGCTCTGAATGAAGAAATAACACTAATACCATATGTCATATTAACCATGTTTATTACAACGGTTTTAGAATAACACAGATTGCTCCAGCACCTTCCTCTTTCCACTGCTGATCATGTCCAGCGCATGTAAGAATTAAGCAATATCGGAATTAAGTTAGCTGACGTGCGACTTCCGCGTAGCGGAGCCGTCCTGAAAACAGTCGTTGCTTAAAGTCCCTATTATCAAGGTAAGGCTACTCCACTGTGGTTTCATGTATGGCCATTGGCCAAAGATTATATAGGCTACTGTGTCTAGATTCATTCTCTAATCAATCACTGATGCAGTTTTAAGTACATTTCTAGGACTAGTACATCATTTACCATCATTATTCTCATCCTCGTAATGCTCCTCTTCGTCGCTCACTTCCTCCAGGCTCACCCTGGCCCTCGCCTGACGCTCTTCTTCTGTTTTCTCGGTTGTTTTCCGTCCTTGCGTTGGTTTTTTGGAGGACTCCGTGTCGGTGCAGACGGTCGCTGCGTCTCCTTTGGCATGGCCGTCGTCTTCCGCCTCTTTTCCTCTTTCTCCTCCTCCTCCTCCTCCGTCCTTGCCCTGTGGTTCTCCGGCGTCACTCTTCTCTGGCGGCGTGGCGTCCTTTTCGGCGGTTTCGCCCTTCTTTCTAGTTCTCGCTCTTCTTCTGGGCTGTGGCTCCTGAACTTTGACCAATGAGGAGGTGGCGGAGGCGGCGGTGGAGGTGGGAGGTGCTAGTTCGGCGGCGGTTGACGACGACTCTTGCTTTGCACTGCTCCGCGTGTTCCTGCCCTTCACCACTGTGGAGGGATGACAGAGGATGAATGAATGATTGAATTCATGTATGTGTATCCGTTTCTTTCTGTGCACCTGTTTGTGTGTGTGTGTGTACCAGACTGCTTGCTCCCCCTCTTCGTCCTGACTCGTCGTCTCCTGGTCACCATTGCCTCCTCCTGCTCCTCCTCCTCCTCCTCTCCTACCTCGTCTAATGTCACAAAGTTCATCTGTTCATCTGAGGAGATAAGAGGGACAGAGTGTAGGGGGTTGAGGAGAGAGAACTTGAATGAAACCACATCAATGATGGAGGTAATACACGTGCGAATAATATGCACACACACACAAACCTGTTTCGTCGTCATCCTTTGGTTCAGCAGCAGCACTGGAGGGAATCTGGGTCTGATCTTCATCTCTGTCCCCTTCATCACCACCTAGAGCGACTGGAAGCTAGAGAGAGAGAGAAATTAGATTTTTAAAAAACAACAACTTTCTTTTAACCCTAGCATCCCTGTTCTGGGCTTATCATAATGTGCCCTGTATTGTCCGTCCTGGTGAAGGTCTAATGACTGAAACTGCGGGTCCTTTTCTTTGTAGTCTTGCGTGGACAGACTGTTGTCTCCCACAGTTTTCAAATGCCTCCGTCATACAGTCTGGAGCACGGAAGCTCTGATTATGAGCAATCGATGAATCTAATATAAATCGAAATCCAAGCATATCCAAGCATATATAGCTTGCTGCTTAGCAGAAATGGATATATTGTTTAACCCATTCTGGGCGGGAACCCCTTTTGGTGTTTTAACTAAGCATTATGTTGTACTTTAGCTATTAGAAAATAGCAGATCTACAAGCTACGAGCTTGTAGGCCTGCTATTTTTGAAAAATCGTAAAGATACGGCACAAATCTTTGAATATATATTCTTTCAGAGCGAACTTTCTTTTTATTTCGACGTCAGGCCTGAACGGAAATGCCAGCTTCTTTGCTCGTATTTTGGGACGTGTAGTTCCAGACTCTATATAGCCTTCGTAGATTGTGGAATAGTTACGCGAGACTATTTTCTTTGTTATTCAAAGATACCCTTTTTATTATATGCACTTTGTCCTAAACACCTGTCACCAACCTTTTGAGGTGTGCCTTCAAAATAAAAATCACACCTGTGTGAAGTGAGGGGCGCTCTTACATCATCTCATTCTGGCCAATCAGAATTTGCGTCTTCAATGTTTGTGTTACGCAATATTTGTGTTTACAAAAAAATTGTCCATTCATTGTCAATGGCATTTACTGTTTGTGTTAGGACAAAGTTTGTGTTTACACACACACCAAAAGCTGGACATAGGAGGGGCTATCACCCCTCAAAAAAGGGCATGTCATAATGAAATTGGCAAAACTAAATTCCAGAGAGCTGTGGTGAGAAATAGAGAAAGATGAAGCAAGGGAAAAAGTGATGGTGAAATATATAGAAGGAAACTAAGATGGAAACAGTTGCTAATTAAAAAGTGACTCAAAGTGAATCATTTCAAACGAAACCTTTACCTCTGGGTTGAAGGCGTCTTCCGATCCATCCTTGCGGCCAGAAGGACAGGGCTCCACCTCTGCACACTTCTGCTCCTCCTCCTCCTCCTCCTCCTCCTCATCTCCGATCTCGTCCAGGGTGACCAGTGCCTGGAGATCTCCCTCGGTCATTTCTCCTCCTTCATTCTCACTATCCCCCTTCCTCTCCCCGTCTCCGGGCTCGTCTGCCCCCACCTCATCCAGGGTCACAAGACCCATCTCCTCCTCCTCCTCCTGTTCTCTCCCCCTCTTCCGCTCTCCGTCACCTCCGCCTGCTCCTCGGCTGCGGGTGCTACTCCGGCTGCTGCACCTGCGCTCCTTCTCTCGCTTCTCCCTGTCTTTGCTCCTCCTCCTCCTCCGCTCCCGTTCCCTCTCCTTCTCCCTCTCTTTCGTGTCCGCGTGTTTACACATCGTGGCAGCTTGCCGCCTGCCCAGCTCCTCCTCCTCTGCCGCGTCGTCGGGGTAGTTCTCCTCTTCGTCGCTCACTGCGTCCAGGTCGCCGGCCATTGCCTCGCTTTCTTCTTCTTCTTTCTCGGCCGTTTTCCGTTCCTTCATTTGTTTAGGGGAAGACCCCGCATCGGCGCCGGCGGAGATCGTCGTGTCTCTTCCTCTTCCCCGCCTGTTGTCTTCATCTTTTCCTCTTTGCTCTCCTCTCTCCTTTTTTTCCGGTTCTCCGGAGTCACTCGTCTTTGGTGGCGTGGCGTTGTTCCCTGTGGTTTGGGCGTGGTCTTTCTCATCGGTTCTCGTCCTCACTCCTCTTCCGGGCCGCGGCACGGCGCTTTCCCCGGGAAGCGTCTCGTCTTCCACAGAATCGACAACTTGATACGTGGCCCCCTGTTCCTCCACTCTGTCGCTTTCTCTCCCCGCGTTCTCCTCGGACGCAACGGCAAGATTCCTCATCTTCGCGAGAGCGTCACATTTGAGGGCTGCTAGCCCCTCCAATGCCTGGAGTATTTTGGAGTATTTTTGAGACATTTTGGCATCTTTCTCGCTGGTTCTCGCTCGCTGTTCAGCGGCGGTCTCCTCCGCGGCGATTACGTCATCGGGAGGCGTCTCGTCGTCCACAGAATCGACGACTTCATATGTAGCCTCCTCTTCGTCCTCTTTTTCACGCTCTCCTTCTTCCACCGCCTCCTCGGGCTTTCCGACAGGGGCATCGTTCTTCTTCGTAGGAGCTTCATCCCTTTCAGACATGTTGTCATCCATCTTGCTGGCCATCAGTCCTCTTCTGGGCCATGGTTCAGTGGCAGTGATGTCAACATCAGGTGCCTCGTCTTCTACAGAATCCACAAGTTGATACGTAGCCCCCTGTTCCTCCTCTCCGTCGCTTTCTCTTCCCACTTTATCCTCGGATTCTACGTTCTGTTCAGCGGCAGTCTCCTCAGCTGCGGTAACGTCATCGGGAGGCGTCTCGTCATCCACAGAATCGACGACCTCATATGTAGCCCCCTGTTCCTCGTCTCCGTCGCTTCCTTTTCCCACTTTATCCTCGGATTCTACGTTCTGTTCAGCGGCAGTCTCCTCAGCTGCGGTAACGTCATCGGGAGGCGTCTCGTCATCCACAGAATCGACGACCTCATATGTAGCCCCCTGTTCCTCGTCTCCGTCGCTTCCTTTTCCCACTTTCTCCTCGGGTTCTACGGCAGGGGCGTCGTTCTTCGCAGGAACGTCGTCTTTGTTAGACATTTTGGTATCCTTCTTGACGTCTCTCGTTCCTCTCCTGGTTTGCTGTTCAGCGGCAGGCTCCTCAGCTGCGATTACGTCATCGGGAGGAGTTTCGTCATCCACAGAATCGACGACCTCGTAGGTAGCCTCCTGTTCGTCCTCGCTTTCACGCTCCCCTTCCACCGTCTCCTCAGATCCTCCGACAGGGGCATGGTTTTTCCTCATAGGAGCTTCATCCTTTTCAGACATTTTGTCATCTACCTTGCTGGATCCTGCCATCCTTCCTCTTCTGGGCCGTGGTTCGGTGGCAGCGCTCTTAGCATCAAGCGCCTCGTCTTCCACAGAATCGACCACATGATACGTAGCCTCCTGTTCCTCCTCCTTTTTGTCTCCTCTCCCTTCTGGTCCTCCGACAGGGGCCACAGCGTCACTTTTCATCTTCGATGGCGTGTCATCCTTTTTCGCGGCGTTGGCGTCGTTTCTCCTGCCGGTTCTCGTTGCTCTTCTGGGCCGTTGTTCGGCAGCAGTCTCCTCAGCCGTGGTCACATCATCAGGAACCGTCTCGCCTTCCACAGAATCGACAACTTGATATGTGGCCTCCCGTTCCTCCTCTCTCTCGCCTTCTCCCCTCGCCTTCTCCTCCGGTTCTCTGACGGGGGCGTCGTTCTTCTTTGCGTCGTCCTTTTGAGACATTTTGCCATCTTTCTTGCCGGTTCTTGCCGTCTTTCCTTTGGTGGGAGGTTGTGCAGTGGCGGCGGCGACGACGTCAGCAGGCACCTCGTCGTCCACAGAATCGACCACGCGATACACACCTTCCCGTTCCTCCTCCTGGTTTTCGACGCCGTCCTTTTTATCCAGTTTGGTGTGGTCTGGCTTGCCGCTTCTCGTCCCCCTTCGGGGTCGTTGTTCAGCGGCAGCTCCTTCGGTAGCGGTGGCGTCGTCACCAAGTCCTTTGCTTTGCACAGACTCGGAGACGTCCATTTTTGTCATTTTGTCTTCCGTCTTAGACGTTCTTTCGCTTCTTCTTCTCTGGGACTGTCTCGTAGCACCCTCGGTCTTCTTTGTGGCATTGTCGTTTTTGTCTGCTCTCGTCACCCTACTTGATCGCTTTCCTCTGCCGGAAACGTCGGAATGCGAGACGCCTTCGCTCTGCTCGTCCTCAAAGGAGTCGACGATCTGGTAGGTAGGCTCCTCTTCCTCCTGGTCTTTAGCCTCTTCCTGCGTTTTGGACGCCACAGAGGCATCGCTGTTCTTCATGCTTGGTTTATCATCTTTTTGATTTTCCTCCTCCGTCATCCCTTCCTTCAGCTCGCTGCCGATTTGCTCGTCTTCAGTGGAATCTATAATTTGATACGAGGTCTCTTCTACCTCATCTTCCTCCCCCGTTTCTCTCGTTTCCGCTGTGGTCTTGCCCTTCTTCGTCCGCTTGTCGTCTCTTTCAGCCGCTCGACTGTGTCTCGCACTCGCTCTTTTGTCCTTCCCTCTGCTAGATTGTTCTGGGGTTCGACAGTCTCTGCTTGGCTCCTCTTCAAAAGAATCTACGACCTCATATGCTCCTTCCTCTTTGCTTAATTCCTTTGTGGTGTCACCCTTCCTCGATGGGGTGTACCCTCTTTGGGACAGTCTGTCGGATGTTTTGCCTTTCCTTTCGTTCCTGGATGCCGCCGCAGTGGCCCCGGTCTTCTTTGTCGGTTTGTCTTTTGCACTCGTTCTGTTCTGTGTCCTGGTTTGTCCTCCCTTGTCTTCGGTATCTGAGCAGTTGTCGACAGAGTCTATTACTTGGAATGTGTCTTCGTCCTCTTCTGTTTGACTAGTGTCAACGGCATGCAACACCTGGAAAGGCTCCTCTTCCGGCAGAGGCATTTCTGGGTGTCCGTCACCCCCGACAGTTTGATCAGCATGACTGACTAGTGCGTCAACAGCCGTCAGATCTTCGTCGATACTGTCTAACACTTGGAAAGACTCCTTCATGTCAATTTGACTTGCGTTCTTGTCTTCCCCTGTGACACTGTCTAAAACCTGATAGGGCCCCTCGTGTGAAGACGGGTCTCCTGTTTCAGGCTGCTGGCCTTCTGGTGCACCACCGCTGTCCCCAGGATGGCCAGTCTCCTCATCTGCCTGGTGCTCCACTGAATCGAGAATTTGGAACTTTTCAGGTTTTTCGTCCCCTCGGTCTTTCCCCTCCTCACTAGATTCATTTGGCTCCGTCCCGAGGTGGTCTTCATCAAGGCCGTGCTTAAGAGAGGACAAGGCACTGCTTTGGTTCTCTTTCTCCCGACGAGGAGAGTCACTCTTTGCTTGGCTTCCCTCTCCTCCCTGTGCGGAGGGATGCGTCTCTGATGAGTCTTCCCCGTGTGTCTCTGACGCAGCGGTCTCTGCCGACACCGTGTGGTCTGGCACTGCAACTACACCCTCTGTGACCGGGACGCCGAGGGGCTCGGCCGCCGTGTCTATCGCCTTTGTCGCTTTCGTCGCTTCAGCGTTGGCATGGGCGGACGAACGCGTGCTGCGGCGGGGGGGATTCGGTTTGACCTCTTTGACGGCGGATCTACTCGGAGATGTGGCCGTCTTTCTCTGCGGCGATTTACGAGCGATGTGGGAGGAAAGGGTTTCAGCCGACGGAGAGGAAGCGGAGGACTTGGCGAGAGTAGAAGAGGAGGATGGAGAAGAGAGGGAGGTGGTGGTGGTGGTGGTGGAAGGCGCGGTTATAGACGACTCCTGAGTTTCCGGAGAAATCGAAATTAATCCAGAGCCGTGGCTCCATTCGCTCTGTTTTGTGGACGAGGCAGACGTAGAGGTTTCCTCGGCCGCTTCCTCCGACTCGGAAAGACAAAAGGAGCTTTCGTCCTCCACAAATCCAACCTCGTCCAAAGTGACAAACTCTCCAAAGTCATCCGGGATGAACGACTCGTCAGCCACGGAATGCCTGCCCTGTAAAGTGCGGAGAAATTATATCATCATCATCATTGATTGAATAGCCCATTTTGAACTGAGATCAGATTCTAAAATTGTCTTCTACATCCCGACAGTTTTCTGAAAAAGCTATGTTTCTATGTCAGTGGTGCCTCGATTTTTCAAAAATAGCAGACCTACAAGTTCGTAGCGCGCCACTCGGTGGCGCGCTATGAGCTTGTAGATCTGCTATTTTTCAATAGCTAAAGCATAACATAATGCTAACACCAAAAGGGGTTCCCGCCCGAAAATGGGATAGTCTAAACTAAACACAAATCTCCCTTTTTTTGAGACAGCCAAGTGTTATATAACCGACCGTGGTTATATCCCATAACCCGGGGGTGTAGCCAATTGGGTAGCCGGGCTGGCTGTCAAACAGTTAATTCATTATATTTCAAGGGGGAATCCTGCTCAGCTAAAATCTTATTTGAATGGCGTCTGTATTATTTGCGTGCATATGTGTGACCAGGTCTAGCAAAATGGTCCTCATCTCGCCTATAATGAAAAGGCAGAAAATCTAAAATAAACTTGATCTCTTTTTTTTGTGATTTTCGTTTTTTTTTTCATATTAACACAGCTTGAATGTTGAAGAAGGTTTTCATTCCAACAGATTATTGATTTGGGCAAATTAAATGTATACATTTATAAGTCAAAGTAGGCTAGTCTAGGTGTTGAAATGTTGTGAACATTCAAGGGGATTTTCTCAGCTTTGGGTAAAACAGCACAATCATTTTGAAATGGTCATATCTCTTTCAAATATTTTCCAATTTCATTGAATGATACATCATATGAAAGCTTACATTCTGTACTTTAATAATCTGTAAAAAACTGAAAAATTACTCTGGTCGAGATGAGGGCCTATTTGCCAGACCCGGTCACATATGCTATAGATGGTTACTGTATGTTGAAAGACAGTAGTCACATAATAACTTATCGTTGTGTGTTGTACATAATACTACTGCATCAGTCTACCAATGGGCTATTATGTAGCTGGTTGGCATTTTCAGCCACATTTTGATATTTTCAGTAAATTACGGCATTGCAACGTATCGTAATGCCAATCATAACATGCTTCACGTATCAGGATGTGTGTCTGCATGCACATCATGTGCCAATACCTAGAGTTACTGGTTCAAACACACCAGTGGTGGAATCAACAGGGCAATGCACAAATGCTCCGTTACAAGTCAAAGTTTGGGGAGTTAAAAATGTACTCGAGTAAAATGTATTTAAAGTACCAAAACGTTTAACAGTAAGCATTATGCAGAATGTCCCATTTCACAAATAAAAAAAAAACATTTGAAAATATCTACAAGCTCACAATGTGTCAATGTGAACATGGCTGAAATGAATAGAGGACTGAAGTGGTTACTGTATGTATGTATGTATGTTTTGTAATCAAACTAAAGTTTTACAAATAATTGTAGTGGCATAAAAAGTATAGTCAATAGTTGCCTCTGAGTTGTGGTGTAGGAGTAGAAGTATGTATGTAAGTAGTATTGAAAATGGGAAACACTCCAGTAAAACAAAAAGAAAACAAAAAAACAAATCAAAAGTGTCTTAACCCATTTTGGGGCGGGAACCCCTTTTGGTGGTTTTAACATTATGTTATAATTTAGCTATTGAAAAATAGCAGATCTACAAGCTCATAGCGCGCCACCGAGTGGCGCGCTACGAGCTTGTGGGTCTGCTATTTTTGAAAAATCGTGAAAAGGTGGCGCAAATCTTTGAATATGAATGAATGTCAGGATTTAGAAGGCATTTGTAGAATCGTCCTCAGGTCTCAATGGGTTAAGTACAGTACTTGAGCAAATGTACTTGGTGACTTTACACCACTGCGAGTCACTCACCCTTCTAGTATCCTCCTCCTCCTCCTCCTCCTCCTCTCTCCTCCGTCTCTTAGACGGGGGACTCGGCTCTCGTCTGCTCCTTCGGGACGAGGAGGAGGAGGAGTAGGAGCAGGAGCCATGCGCTCTCTTGGAGGGAGGCGGCGAAGGAGGCGAGCGGAAGCCCTCCTCGGAGGAGGATGGGCCGTGGCTGCTCCTGGGGCGGCCGGAGGAGGAGTCACTCCTCTCCTCGTGAGGGGCGGTGGAGGACGACGAGGTCTGGATTGGAAGAGGGAGCAGGAAGGGGAATGAGAACACACCACACATTACAATGAGAAAACGAAAAGGGAGCAGCATTGATTTTTTTTTTTTCTTACATTTTTATCCCACAATTTTGCAGCCCATTTTTTGGTCAATTATGTAATGTAATGCTGGGCGCTACACTTCCTCTGCCAACCTGGGGAGGGCAACGGACTGACCTCATGCTTCCTTCTATGCATGAGGAGTCCAAGCTGCTTCTTTTCACCTGACAGGGGGGAGTTTCCCCGGCCGGACGTAAGCGTGTGGAAGGAACATGTTATTTCGACCAGTTGATTTCCCCTCCATCAGGCGCCCCGGCTGGCCAGGGGGAGGCAGTTTAGAGACCAGGATTACTGCATGTTTTTTGTGAGGGTAACCTACCCTAGGGGACATGGGCAGAACATGCAAACTCCACACAGAAAGGCCCTTTCGCCAACCCCACCCAGGGTATGGGCACCGATGACACGGAGGAGGGAACACGGCCACAGCGTCCCCAGCGGGAATCGAACCCAGGACCTTCTAGCTGTGAGGCGACAGCACTACCGACTGTGCCACCGTGCCCCCTTTCCAGCAGCGTTGATTTTTGATAAGCTTTTGAATACATTTTCATTCAGTGTTAGTCATATTTTAGGCATTTTAGTCAACTAAATATCACAATTCTTTTGGCAGACTTGTAATGTCCGCTTTTACACTTGCAGCACGTTGTAAGCAGCAACTAAACATACAAAAAAATGTTTTAGTTCTACTGGAACTCTTCTCTACTAGTCCCTCCCTAACATTTTAGTCTAGTTTTTATTTGCTGACAAAATTGTCAATATATTTTAGTTTTAGTCAACATTGGAATAGGATGAGAAGGGAAAGAATGGGAAGGAAGGGCATAGAACAGAATGAGGATAGAAGCATAAAGTGGTTAACCCATTTTGACCTGAGGCCCCATAACGGGTCAGATGCACAGGACGATATCTGGACACTAAATAGGTATACAGAAGTATAGTTCGTTGAATTAACCCATTTAGGCCTGACCTCGAAATTTAAAAAAAATCTTCTAAGTTTTCTGAAATATATATTTTACCAATTTTTTTTAAAATAGCAGACCTACAAGCTCATAGCGCGCCACCGAGTGGCGCGCTATAGAGCTTGTAGATCTGCTATTTTTCAATAGCTAAAGCATAACATAATGCTAACACCAAAAGGGGTTCCCGCCCAACATGGGTTAATGCCATTTTTAACCCGAACTCCTCAAATTCTAAACTCAATCCCTAATCCCAACTCTGAGGACACACACACACACGCGCCAGGTATATGGTCTTCCCAAACCCCACACACGCACACGCGCACACGGTATATGGTCTTCCCAAACCTCTCCAACACACACAGCCAGTTAGGTAACCCATAAGGAGCTCGTCTCACCTCCGCCCCCTGCCTCTCTCTGGTCTGGCGGCGCGCTCGAAGAGCAGCGGTCAGAGCACGGAAGAAGTCGTCGGTGATCGGGGGCAGCTCCGGCGCCGCCGCCGCCGCCGCGCCCTCGGCCTGCGCCGCACGCCCCGGAGAGAGGACGACGGCGTCCGTCGTCGTCGTCGTCGACGCGCTGGAACCGCCGGGGGATTCGGGCACTCTGGGAGCAGCCGCGGTGGTGTCGGGCGGGTCGTCGAGAACGGCGGCGGCGTCGGCCCGCTTGGCGTCGTCGGCCACCGCGGGCTGCACTGGAGAGGCGTCGGTGGCCGCCGTCGACGACGTGGTGGGAATCTTAACGGGGGCTCCGGGACCCGCGGTGGTTCGTTGAGACAAGTGCGGGCCGGTGCGAAGTTTCAGCTGGTCGCAGATGACTATCACAGACTGCATGGGGTATTTCACTTGCTCTTTAGACTTGACTTGCGTCCTGCGTTGCGCTTTGTTAACCCGGGACACAAAGGTGAGCGCGCTGAGCGGACAGAAAAGAGACAAAAAAGAGGAAGCAGTCGGCTCTGTGCCGTTGAGCCGCCACGCGTTCACCCATTTAGGCCTAAACGTCGAAATTTAAAAAAAAATCTTTTTAAAATGTATTTTTTTCTGAAAAATCAGTGGTTCTCAATATTTCATGTCAAGGACCCCAAAAATGATATGTAATTGTCCACCGACCCCCATCTGAAAATATGTTGTTCCACGAACCCCCCAGAAGCAAAGATTCGAGTTAAAAACGTTCGCTCTGAAATAATATATATTCAAAGATTTGTGCCACATTTCACGATTTTTCAAAAATAGCAGACCTACAAGTTCATAGCGCGCTATGAGCTTGTAGATCTGCTATTTTTCAATAGCTAAATTATAACATAATGTTGAAAACACCAAAAGGGGTTTCCGCCCAAAATGGGTTAAATTGAGCCTCCAAAGCATGCACTGCTTCGCCCATTTTAGGCCTAGTCATTAATTTTGTCCTCACTAATGCTAATAAGATATCATTTGATTTCCATATACTCACTGTAGCAGGCACCACAGTGGAAAAGGCTGTCTAACCCATTTTGACCTGAGATCAGATTCTAAAGAATGTCTTCTACATCCCGACAGCTTTCTTTCTTTTTTTCCCAAAAAATAGCAGACCTACAAGCTCATAGCGCGCCACTCGGTGGCGCGCTATGAGCTTGTAGATCTGCTATTTTTTCAACGGCTAAAGCGTAACATGATGCCAACACCAAAAGGGGTTCCCGCCCCAAAATGGGTTTTAATAATGAAAACCAAGCCCACCTGAGAAAACCTTCCACGTATGGTGTAACGATGTCGTAGTTGAGTGGACCGAGCTTTGACCTCAGCTGCGGGGATATCGTGGGAAAGTTGAAGAAAAATCTTTTGATGCTCTCAAGTGCAGAGCAAGTGCGCATGTGAAATATGACCTGCGAACACACACACACACACACACACACACACACACACACACACACACACACACACACACACACACACACACACACACACACACACACACACACACACACACACACACACACACACACACACACACACACACACACACACACACACACACACACACACACACACACAGAGAGAACAAAAACAGAGAGAACAAAAACAAATTCAAGCCAATATATCAGACTATAAATGTATACTACGTATGTAATAATACTACCAGTAAGACGCCCTAAAGGCGAGAAGCCTGCATGGGCTGGCATTTTGGCATGGGGGGGGGGGGGGGGGGGGGGGCAGATCAACACATGGAATGAATTCTGTACTTGTCATATATGGAGCGTGTCTTGAGTGTACTGTACATGGTCTGATGAGGTCAGATCAACATATGGAATGTCAGAACAGGTCAGCTCCATATATGGAGATCTAAGGGTGGCAGGCGGGGGGCAGTGTCTTGAGTCTACAGGGTTTGATGAGGGCCCGGGTAGGGCCGGGGCCTTCATTTTCGGGCCGGTTGAGAACTGTAGTTTTCGCCGGCTGCACTATTAACTTTTGGGGAGAATGCCGTCGGCAGACTGCAACATAGCCCCATAGAGGAGTACAATAGAACAAATCTCATTAATATATCTTATCAATAGCCTTTGTAATTAAAATGTCAAATTGTAAAGAGACTTTATGGACACCCTGGGCGGCGGTGGCTCAGGGGTAGAGTGGCCGGATGGTAAACTTAAGGTTGCCAGTTCGAACCCGGGCTCCCACAGAGTTGCCGTCGAAGTGTCCTTGAGCAAGACACTGAACCCCTAATTGCTCCTGATGTGCTGGTTGGTACCTTGCATGGTTTCCGCCGCCATCGGTGTATGAATGTGTGTGTGAATGGGTGAATGTAATGCACAATCTCTGTAAAGCGCCTTGGATAAAGACGCTATATAAATGCACCATTTACCATTTACCCTGTATATCTAATGGGAGTGGTTCCCAAAACGTCAGCTCAAGACCCAAAAGAGAAATCAGAAGTCGTTTTGCACCTGGCGAGTGCGAACGTGTGCGCGCACTCACCCTGTTGGCGAGTGCGAACGTGTGCGTGCACTCACCCTGTTGGCGAGTGCGAACGTGTGCGTGCACTCACCCTGTTGGCGAGTGGGAGGCAGTCTTCCACTGGTCCGAAGATGGTCACCATCTGTATGAGTTTTTTAATGACGTCCAAGGTGACTGGAAGGCCTCTCAACTTCACCACCAGCAGTCGGTTCTCATATTCCATCTACCAAGTTCAGAAGAGTTGTGTCACTGTACGCCCTGAGCCCATCATTACGATTCGCACAACAGAGCGCACACACTAGGGCATTAAGCAACTAGTCGACTAGTAAATCCACTAGTCGACCTTGTTGGTACTAGTTGACTAGTTGATAAGAAGAAAAAAAAAAAGTTTATTTTTATTAATTTAATTTTAATTTCTTTCTGACCATAGTCAACCACATCATCTTGGTTTCTATTCCTTATATATAACTATACTTATTTATAATCTTTATAATTATAAAAAATAAATCAAAATAAATAAAGTTTGATAATCTATTCAGATATTATTCAATGCATCCTGTCTAAGGCCAGCCTACTCAAACTATTATTATTAGTAGTATTATTAATATCCGGAATACTGCGCGCGCGCACGCACGCACGCACGCACGCACACACACACACAATCATTCCATGCTTAAATATTACGTGTTTTAAATGTGTGTACTTACTTGTTTTTTGTTGGCGAATGTTTTGTACAACACGGCCTGCAAGACGAGATCAGAAATAAACACATGAAACAAGACCACACCATGTTAGTACGGCATGATATATATATATATGTGGATTTGCATATTATTGGCCGACAGCTCAGACTGCTACACCAGCCCTCATTTAGATGGGACTCGTACAACAAAGTATTTTTTTTTTTTTTTTTTTTTTAATAGCCAAAAGTACTTCATACCAGCCCCTTATGAAACTACTTCTCCCCAAATCCAAATGGATTTAATTTTCCATCCTGAATGGCAGTAACTAGCATATATATAAAGAGAACTGAGAAGATCTCCACAAAGGTTTACTCATCAAAACTGATTATAAAACTGTAACCATCAAAGCATGCACTCAACATATAATGGTTATGTGACCATGGCATGTGCATTTTTTTTTTTTTTTTTTTTTTAATGGGGGGGTTCAATTAATCGATTATTAATCGTCAGAGCTGTCGAATATTCGATTTGGCTGATGGTCACTTTCTGGCATCCCTACTATAGGTGATCAGTTGTTTTCCACACACCCACAGTTATTAAAAAAATAAAATCACACCCGTGTGAACTGAGTGGTGCAACTACACATTTATTGTTATAGTTACTGTACATAAGAACCAGGAAAGCATCTGTGTCATAAGTACTCTCCGCATGAATTCAGTCTCAACAGTGTCATTTGAGCAACTTTGGTTGCTAACCATAGCAACCATGCTCGTTTTTTTTGGTACGAACAAACACGGGTACAAAGCCAGTTGTTGGAGTGGTTTGCACCACTCAAAAAGGAGAAAATCCCATTAACCCATTCTGGGCGGGAACTTTTGGTGTTTTAAACATTGTTGTAATTTAGCTATTGAAAAATAGCAGATCTACAAGCTCATAGCGCGCCACCGAGTGGCGCGCTACGAGCTTGTAGGTCTGCTATTTTTGAAAAATCGTGAAAATATTTATTTCAGAGGATTTAGAAGATTTCTTTTGAAATTTCGAGGTCAGGCCTAATCGGTGGCAATAGGCCTATCTCACAGAATTTCCCCGCCCCCTTTCGGGACTAGTGGTGATAGCGTGACGTCACTCCATAGACACTACACTACATGTTAACAGACGTTATTTAAGAAGTCTACAACTTTTGTTTTCTCAAGGTAAGGTTTGTTCTATCTGTTCGAGCTGATTTACCATCTTGTTTGCTTCATAATAATATTGGTCTGTCACATTTTTACATTAGGAAATGTACTTAGATTTTCCAGAGAAAAAAACGTGTAAATGCTAATGTTAAATGACACCAGTATCTACCGGAAGTGGGCGTGGAAAGCGGGCTGTGAGATAGGCCTATGTGGAGAAGTCTCCTGTTTAGGGCATAAACCCAGCTATGCCAATGACGACGAGAAATGTTAGATTACTATTAATCTAACATTTACGTTAGCTTCTAGGCAACGCTTGCTTCCGCGGTGTGACGTCATTACAATGTGGTCCAGTCCGTCCACATACACCATTACAAAGCGCGATCTTTAGCAGCGTTTTCCTCTGAATTGAGGCTCAGATTGAGGTGATATGAAGTGAGGGGCAATGATCATTTCAGAAGTGCTTCTGATAAAAGAATAGTGACTATAGCGCCCGCCCCGGAAATGACCCATTATAACATCCGGTTCACGGGGGGGGGGGGGGGGGGGGGGGGTAAAACAACAGGGTCTTCTTTGGGGCCTTTCCTGTGCATTCTGTTGGCACTGGCTGGCGCCACAGCGCCAGAGTCAATGGTGGTATCGAAAGAGTTATCGATGCAGCGATCGAGGCGGCCATGTTCGACCCGTTTAGTTCCTTCTGCAGTTAACCCATTTAGGCCATGACGTCGAAATAAGGAAAAAACGTTCGCTCTGAAAGAATATACATTCAAAGATTTGTGCCGCATTTTTACGATTTTTCAAAAAATAGCAGAACTACAAGCTCATAGCGCGCCACTCGGTGGCGCGCTATGAGCTTGTAGATCTGCTATTTTTCAATAGCTAAAGTATAACATAATGCTTAGTTAAAACACCAAAAGGGGTTCCCGTCCAGAATGGGTTAAGGTCACTCATGGTGACGCCCAGCGGCTTGCACCGATTGGCCGGCCACCATCATGTCGTCCCATAGGGCAGGGGTTCCCAAACATTTCAAGGCCGATCTACAAGCTCACGGCGCTTCGGCTATCCTCACTATTACCGTAATTTCCGGACTATAAGCCGCACCTGAATATAAGCCGCACCAGCTAAATTTAGGGGAAAAAAATGAATGTGTACATATACAAGCCGCACTGGACTATAAGCCGCAGGTGGCCATAGAGATAGATTTAGAAGGTCCCCTAGTGGCCGTTAGCTGTAAAAGTCCATAGATTAGCCGCACCGTTGTATAGGCCGCAGGGCACAGGTCTCCACCAGGAGGATGTTTTGTGTGTGTGTGTGTGTGTGTGTGTGTGTGTGACGCGGCTTGGCCTGTTGTAGCGCCACCATGAGGCTGATTTGAAAACTGTCAAGTGGCATTTCTTCCTCAGCCTAGTGGGAATATGCATGCACAGTTTCACCTCAATCGGACGCTGTGTTGAGTAATTGTGGCAATTTGTACAACGCGGGTACAAAGCGGGCTACTCCTGAAATGTTTAGAACCCAATCGTAGGCAATGAAGGTGGATTATGAGAAATCAAACAATGGCTATGGAGAGCATGTGTACCGATTTGCGTGAAATTTGGATAAAGTCTGATGGAGTAATATTAGAAAATGTGTTTTACATATAAATTCCAGGCAAAGGTTTTTCCTTGGCCTCTAGGGAGTTGGCATACAAAGTTATCCACAGATCCGTGCAGTTAGAGGTAAAACACTTTTCGGCGAGTTATAGCGCCACCATGAGGCTGAGTTGAAAATGTTCACGTGGCATTTCTTTCTCGGCCTAGTGGGAATGTGCGTGCACAATTTCACGGAAATCACACGATGTGTCCATGATTTGCAGCATTTTGTTTGAAACTGAGCACTCCTGCAAACTTTGGAAGCAAATCTTAGCCAATCAAGATGGAGTCTGAGAAATCTGAAAGACCCGTTTCGTTGAATGGCTCTAGAGAGACTGTGTACCAATTTGCCTGATGTTTGGACAAAATCTGTAGGTGTACTGTCCAAAAACGTGTTTTGCACAAAGCGGCCTCCTGGTGGCGCTATAACAAGCCGTTCTGGAAATTCTGGGGCAGAGGTTCATCGTTGGCATCCAGGGAGTGTGTGTGCAAAATTTGACATCGATCGGGTTAACGGTGCCGGAGATTAGCTGTTCACAGACGGACGGACACACACACACACACGGACGGACGGACACACGGACGGAGTGCAAAACATACTCTCTCCCCATGCCTTCGGCCTGGTGGAGACAAAAAGTAGCGGCTTATAGTCCGGAAATTACGGTATATGGTTCTCGTTTAGATTTTGAGCGTTTTTCTTTTTTTACTGCTTTTGTATGTGTACTGTATATGTATATCGAAACTCAGTTATTTAACGATTCCCGTGTGTGTGTGCGTGCGTGCGTGCGTGCGTGCGTACCTCATTCCAACACATTTTTAGGTCACGCACGATGTGGAAATGGAGTTTAAGGATGCCTTTCAGACGTGCTGGCGTCTTGTTTTGGAGAAACACAAAGTCACAGCACGACGTCCAGTCTGGAAAGTACAGAAAGGCCTGGATGGAAGCAAGGACAGAAAACAATGAGAAAATATACAGTATTTAGTGGTTTTCCGGGGATCCCCCCACTCTTTTGTGGGGGGGGTTCCCAGCAGTGAAAATATAGAAAAAACTCAAATCAGTTTGAACTACTTATAGTTGGCTTGTATAGATGATCTACAAACTCGTAGCGTATCTTATTTTTTAACCCATTTTGACCTGAGATCAGATTCTAAAAATGTCTTCTACATCCTGACAGTTTTCTGAAAAAGCTGTTTCTGTGTCTGTCGTTCTTCGATTTTTCAAAAAAAATAGCAGATCTACAAGCTCGTAGCGCACCACCGAGTGGCGCGCTATGAGCTTGTAGATCTGCTATTTTTCAATAGCTAAAGCATAACATAATGCTAACACCAAAAGGGATTCGCGCCCCAAAATAAAACTGACTTTGCAGATGGGGGTCTTACCACAGAATCAGAGTACAATTGGGTACAAACTCAATAAAATACAACCTTTTCCAATCAAAATGAAACAAATACAATTGACATGAGCTGCAAGCCCGTTTGTTGCATTACCTTGCCAGCAGGCAGATCCGTTTCCTATTCTTTAATTATCGTGTGAATTAAATTGTATTTTAACCCATTTTGGGCGGGAACCCCTTTTGGTGTTTTAACTAAGCATTATGTTATACTTTAGCTATTGAAAAATAGCAGATCTACAAGCTCATAGCGTGCCACCGAGTGGCACGCTATGAACTTGCAGGTCTGCTATTTTTGAAAAATCGTAAAAATGCGGCACAAATCTTTGAATATATATTCTTTCAGAGCGATCGTTTTTTTTTTTTTATCTCGATGACCCTATAAATTGGGGCAAACCTAAGGAACTAAAATAAAAAAAGGTTTTTTATGAACAATTATATTTCTGTGTATGCGGTGCATGCGTTTTCTCCGCTCACCGTCCTTTGCAAAGGCAGTACCACGATCTGGTAATACCAGCCATGCAGGCTTTTACAGATGCCGTGCTTTGGGTCTCGGACCAAACTCTGGATGTCCCCTTGACTGTAGCCCTCGTCCGGCAGGCCGGTGATCATCAACACGGTAGGCAGAGGATCTCCACAGGCCACCACGCGCCTCACCACCTACAAAATAAAAAAGGAAATTGAGAAAATCCTCTACATACCTCAGATTTGAAACAAGTAAGACGCGCGAACGCAGCTCGTAAATTGCAACAACAATTAGAATAAATTACGTAAGGTTTTTTTAAGTTAAGTTTTTTTTAAGTTACGTTTTTTTAAGTTCTTTTTTTAGTGTGTGTATGTGTACGTGCGTGTGGTTTTTTTTTAAAGTTTTTTCTTTTTAAGTTTTGAGCTTGTAGTTCTGCTATTTTTTTTAAAAATCGTAAAAATGCGGCACAAATCTTTGAATGTATATTCTTTCAGAGCGAACGTTTTCCTTATTTCGACGTCATGGCCTAAATGGGTTAACTGCAGAAGGAACTAAACGGGTCGAACATGGCCGCCTCGATCGCTGCATCGATAACTCTTTCGATACCACCATTGACTCTGGCGCTGTGGCGCCAGCCAGTGCCAACAGAATGCACAGGAAAGGCCCCAAAGAAGACCCTGTTGTAATAATGTAATAATGGGTCATTTCCGGGGCGGGCGCTAAGTTTTTTTTAAGTTAAGTTAAGTTGTGTGTGTGTGTGTGTGTGTGTTGAAGTCTCCTCCTCGTCTCTGCTGTATCGTTCTTCTAGACCCGGACACCGGCTTACTCGGGAACGATACAAGTTGGCGTGCATGCCCCACACGCTTATGCAATGACACTTATATCGTCAGTGTAGCTGGTCGAAACGTCTATGTTGGCTCGTCAGAGGTAAATA
The DNA here is from genome assembly GCF_951216825.1 of Electrona antarctica. Taxonomy (NCBI): domain Eukaryota; kingdom Metazoa; phylum Chordata; class Actinopteri; order Myctophiformes; family Myctophidae; genus Electrona; species Electrona antarctica. Next base: position 39,803,894 of record NC_136802.1, on the reverse strand, counting down.
AAAAGGAAAAGGACATTTATTGAGTGCTGGCATTCCTTCTTTCTATTGAATATCTTTGAGCCTTGCACCAACAAGCAGTGGCGTGCACAGACATTTAGAGGGGCAGGTGCTCAAGTGGAAAAAAAGGGCACTTTGTGCAGCGCGTGGAACCGGCCGGTTGCCTTAATAGTGTGAGATTTATAGATTGTGGGGCCTAAATAATATATTAGAAGCTTTTTTATCAATAATTGATCAATGTTACCATGGTCCACATACTGTACAGTGTAACTGTACAAAATAAGAAAAAAAAGTGTTTTTTTCGAAAGGGCACATTGCCAAAAGGGCAGGGGCTGCACCCAGTTCACACCCGTGTGAACTGGGTGACCATAGCAACCATGCTAATTTTTTGGTACGAACAGACACGTAAACTAACAAAGCTGAAATCACACCCGTGTGAACTGGGTGACCATAGCAACCATGCTCATTTTTTGAGTGGTGTAAACCACTCCTACAACTGGCTTTTGTGTGCAGAAAAAAAATGAGCATGGTTGCTATGTTCAAAATAATTTCTGACGTAATTAAATCACACCCGGGTGAACTGGATGACCGTAGCAACCATGGTCATTTTCTCTGCACAGAAAAAGCCAGTTGTGAAATCACATCCGGGTGTGATTTCATTACGTCAGATCAGAGCTGATCAGGCTATATAATACCTTACCTTATTTCATTACGTCAGACATTACGTCAGACCACAGCTGATCATGCTATATAAAACCTTACACCACTCAGTTCACACGGGTGTGATTTTTTTGGTACGGGCAGACACGTAAACTAACAAAGCCAGTTGTAGGAGTGGTTTGCACCACTCAAAAATTAACAAGCTCCATCCTGATGACGTATAATGATAAGAGCGCCCCTCACTTCACACGGGTGTGATTTCTTTTCTTTCTCCGAGATAGCATTTGATGTGGTCCTATTCTTGGTATTCACTAACTACAATACTATAAACTCTCAGTTTCAAGAATACTTCACAAAACCACCTAGAGCGTCGCAGTCCCGCCCTCTACCATGGACCAGTCGTGCCTGGGGGGAAGGGGTGTCCAGTATCTGACTATGTGCCACTCCGCGGCCCACAAGATACCATTAACGCACAGTGGAAGCTCCTAAATGCGTAATTCACGCAAAGTGTTTCATATTTGCGGATAAAGCATGGCACAAGATGGAGCTCTAAAAGTCCATAGACTTGGCTGCCTTATGACGTAATTTTCAAAAGCCATGCACTGGAGGCGCCCCTCAAAAAACATCTTGACCCATTCTGGACGGGAAGCCCTTTGTGTTTTAACTAAGCATTATGTTATACTTTAGCTATTGAAAAATAGCAGATCTACAAGCTCATAGCGCGCCACCAAGTGGCGCGCTATGAGCTTGTAGGTCTTAGAGTTCTCATCGGGCCCGAAATGTGAAGCCCGGCCCGGCCCGGCCCTAACTGGGTCAGCCCGAAGCTCGGCCCGACCCTAAAGATTACCATAATGTTAGACCCGAAGCCCTATAAAGCCCGACAAAAAAAAAGGAAAAAAAAAAAAACGCCACTTTAATGCATGGCCAGCGCAGCGGCGCGCGCCGTCAGTGGTTCAGTGTGTGTCTGTGTGAGAGTGAGAACGGAGTTCAATGGACTTATCGACGAAATAAAGGATTTATGTAGCTCACGTTAGACTTAGATGTACAATTTCCATAACATTCTAATGGATTCCATTTCCAGTGGTGGTGAGTAGCTCCCCTTAGTTTCCTCTGAAGTGAAGCATCTATATGTCCAAGACCCCAAGTATCGTCCCCGTTCGGTGTCCAAAAGAACAAACATAGCCTACAAAGTTTACAAACCATCCACGCACCCGCTCATGGCGTGTCTCGACAGCTTAGAGATCTGTTATTTTAAAATCGGGCACATATAACGAGGAGCGCCGCCGCACCGAGGGACGGCGGTTATAATACTAATCATTTTGGTAATCAAATAGCCTGTAGCCTGCAGTGGACTGTAACATTGCGTGGTCATCATACACTACAGAATTGTATGGATCGGTTGGTGACTATATGACGTTGATTAGGCATAATGAATCTGATTAGGTTATTCATCGCAGCCAGCTGGGTTTAACGAGATGGCTCAGTGCAACTGTTTTCGTCATGTTGCAGTCACACGATAGCGTGTGATAATCCGATTGATTTATAAAACATTTAGCATATGAAGTGAAACTCATTTGGTGCGCCGCAAACCAGAGGCCAGCCAGCGGTATAAACAACCACCCCACCACCGTTCACTTCTCTCTGCTCATGCCTGCACGCAGTCAGTAATACAAGCCCCCCGCCTCCACTCCTCCGTCTTCCTCCTGTCACAATTAAGTGAATAGCGCAGCCCTCTTTATAATAAAATACATACTTGTAGCCTACACATTACACAAATAACAGAATTGCTATTTTTATTATAACAACATTCTTGACAGAATGTTCGGGCAGAAAATGAGAACTCTAGTAGGTCTGCTATTTTTGAAAAATTGTGAAAATGTGGCACAAATCTTTGAATATATATTCTTTCAGAAGACTTTTTTTTTAATTTTTCGACGTCAGGCCTAAATGGGTTAAGTCTTATGAATGTATTATAAATAAATACTGTAAATACTATTCAGTCTTCTGTGCCCCATAGTATTATGGAGATGTCTGTAAGTGTCCCTTTTATGCCCATATATTGAGTTCCCCGTAACGCATGATCAAATATGGAGTCCAGGCCAGTCTATGCCATCATTACCATGGACTGGCCTGGACACCATGATATCTCTTCTGTCGGGAGGAAACCTCATAACTCCAAAATGTTCATTTTTCAGGAAATTAAGAAAGCCATATATTTTTTAAACAAAGCAATACAGCCTCCTCAACGTTGGTGTTGTAACTTTATATATTGTCAATTACTTCCATGAGAGGGGGTGGAGTTAGTTGCTTTAGCAGACATTGAGGGTCCAATGGAGTTAAGGTTTTTTTACTACTTTCCATTGGTTCAATATTTTCGAAACACAGACGTAAAGGGTGTTCAATAGCACAGATTTATGCCACCCCCCCCCCCCCCCCCCCTCAAAAATGGAGTTATGAGGTTTCTTCCCGACAGCAGCGAATACTAATAATTAATAGTTTTTTTTTTTTGGGGGGGGGGGGGGGGGGGTCCACAAAGATATTTTGGGGTTGATCAATAAGCTGGTGACATGCTACTCTTTTTTTGTACTCAGTTTGCTCTTTCTTGCATTCTTTATTCTATCCCTGTTTGTTGTTTGAATGTTATGTTATCTATGCTGCTGCATTAGCTGAAGGAAGCCAAACCAAAACAACTTGTACTCTTATGTACCTGTACACAAGATGTAACAATAAAGTACAACATCGACCCTTGAACATGCTCGCACATACGTACATGGGCAGGCAGGGACTAGCGCATTTATAAGATATCTTGTATAAATGCTTATAGTGCTCCTAAGCCAAACGTTCTCGGGCCTGTGTTAGTTAAAAACAAATCACACCCGTGTGAACTGAGTGGTGCAACTACTGTGATGTCAGCGACGTCACATACTAACCAACCTATAGCAACCATGCTCGTTTTTTCGGTTGCTAACCATAGCAACCAGTTATTTTGGTACGAACAAACACGGGTACACGGGTACAAAGCCAGTTGTTGGAGTGGTTTGCACCACTCAAAAACACCAAAACCACTCATTTAGTTAATATCGCCCTTTCTTTTAAACGTACAATTGGTAGCCGACGATTACTTTACCTCAAATCCTTTGAAGAACGAAGACCCCATACTTCTCTCATAAGAATGTTTTTATTATTATAATAAAAAGCTACTGCAGATTGAAAGTAAACACTGTATTTTGTAATATACAGAAAACTTACAATGGAAAGGTACAATGTCGTAAAACAGACAAAGATGGCTTCACCTCCATTCAAAAAAGGCTCAGGACACCCCAAGTCACTTTGTCTTATTCTTTAACAACAAATAATTGCGTGCAGAGCTTTCTGAAGCCCTTTCTCTCTATTCTCAGGTTTCTGGGTAGAAAGGAAATAATTGGCACCACTCGTAACATATTTGCTCAATGTGTTCCAAACCTACGTTTGTTTTATATAGATTGACACGTTCTTTCATTGTTGACGAGAGACTTATCGAGACTAGACTCCGTCAGCAGACCCGTGTTGTGAAGGAGAGGCGGGGTGTGGAGCTCTCTGTAGCCCAGGGGACAGTGACACCCTGCCTCTCTGAACACTGTCCCTGGCTGTGAAGGAGAGGCGGGGTGTGGAGCTCTCTGTAGCCCGGGGACAGTGACACCCTGCCTCTCTGAACACTGTCCCTGGCTGTGAAGGAGAGGCGGGGTGTGGAGCTCTCTGTAGCCCAGGGGACAGTGACACCCTGCCTCTCTGAACACTGTCCCTGGCTGTGAAGGAGAGGCGGGGTGTGGAGCTCTCTGTAGCCCGGGGACAGTGACACCCTGCCTCTCTGAACACTGTCCCTGGCTACAGAACACTGTCCCTGGCTGTGAAGGAGAGGCGGGGTGTGGAGCTCTCTGTAGCCCGGGGACAGTGACACCCTGCCTCTCTGAACACTGTCGCTGGCTACAGAACACTGTCCCAGACCCGTGTTGTGAAGGAGAGGCGGGGTGTGGAGCTCTCTGTAGCCCGGGGACAGTGACACCCTGCCTCTCTGAACACTGTCGCTGGCTACAGAACACTGTCCCAGACCCGTGTTGTGAAGGAGAGGCGGGGTGTGGAGCTCTCTGTAGCCCGGGGACAGTGACACCCTGCCTCTCTGAACACTGTCGCTGGCTACAGAACACTGTCCCAGACCCGTGTTGTGAAGGAGAGGCGGGGTGTGGAGCTCTCTGTAGCCCGGGGACAGTGACACCCTGCCTCTCTGAACACTGTCGCTGGCTACAGAACACTGTCCCAGACCCGTGTTGTGAAGGAGAGGCGGGGTGTGGAGCTCTCTGTAGCCCGGGGACAGTGACACCCTGCCTCTCTGAACACTGTCGCTGGCTACAGAACACTGTCCCAGACCCGTGTTGTGAAGGAGAGGCGGGGTGTGGAGCTCTCTGTAGCCCGGGGACAGTGACACCCTGCCTCTCTGAACACTGTCCCTGGCTACAGAACACTGTCCCAGACCCGTGTTGTGAAGGAGAGGCGGGGTGTGGAGCTCTCTGTAGCCGGGGGACAGTGACACCCTGCCTCTCTGAACACTGTCGCTGGCTACAGAACACTGTCCCAGACCCGTGTTGTGAAGGAGAGGCGGGGTGTGGAGCTCTCTGTAGCCGGGGGACAGTGACACCCTGCCTCTCTGAACACTGTCCCTGGCTACAGAACACTGTCCCAGACCCGTGTTGTGAAGGAGAGGCGGGGTGTGGAGCTCTCTGTAGCCCGGGGACAGTGACACCCTGCCTCTCTGAACACTGTCCCTGGCTACAGAACACTGTCCCAGACCCGTGTTGTGAAGGAGAGGCGGGGTGTGGAGCTCTCTGTAGCCCGGGGACAGTGACACCCTGCCTCTCTGAACACTGTCGCTGGCTACAGAACACTGTCCCAGACCCGTGTTGTGAAGGAGAGGCGGGGTGTGGAGCTCTCTGTAGCCGGGGGACAGTGACACCCTGCCTCTCTGAACACTGTCGCTGGCTACAGAACACTGTCCCAGACCCGTGTTGTGAAGGAGAGGCGGGGTGTGGAGCTCTCTGTAGCCCGGGGACAGTGACACCCTGCCTCTCTGAACACTGTCGCTGGCTACAGAACACTGTCCCAGACCCGTGTTGTGAAGGAGAGGCGGGGTGTGGAGCTCTCTGTAGCCGGGGGACAGTGACACCCTGCCTCTCTGAACACTGTCGCTGGCTACAGAACACGGTCCCTGGCTGTGAAGGAGAGGCGGGGTGTGGAGCTCTCTGTAGCCGGGGGACAGTGACACCCTGCCTCTCTGAACACTGTCGCTGGCTACAGAACACGGTCCCTGGCTGTGAAGGAGAGGCGGGGTGTGGAGCTCTCTGTAGCCGGGGGACAGTGACACCCTGCCTCTCTGAACACTGTCCCTGGCTACAGAACACTGTCCCTGGCTGTGAAGGAGAGGCGGGGTGTGGAGCTCTCTGTAGCCCGGGGGACAGTGACACCCTGCCTCTCTGAACACTGTCGCTGGCTACAGAACACTGTCCCTGGTTGTGAAGGAGAGGCGGGGTGTGGAGCTCTCTGTAGCCCGGGGACAGTGACACCCTGCCTCTCTGAACACTGTCGCTGGCTACAGAACACGGTCCCTGGCTGTCCCTCTTCAATCTGAGCACCGGTGTGGAGTTACATTCTGGGGGTAGTGGAAACAAATGATACAACACTGACACCCGCTTCAAGGTGGCTTCTGAACAGTGAACAGTACACATACCTCTCTCGCTCGTCTAGTAAGTCGTTTTAACTTGGTGTTCTACAAGTCGTTTCTTCAAATGTAGTGCTTTATAATATACAAGTCATTTCAGAATTCTGATAAATGACGAGGAAGGGGGGGGGGGGGGGGATGTCCTGACCCTTTAAGTCCTAGTACATAAGGCCATTAACAATTTAGTAGATACAGGCATGCCTAGAATTCTCTACTAAATTCATCAGAACATACTGAGCTGATAAGATGTACGTACGTGGTCTAGGCAAACAGTCAATTATAAAAGGATTGTATGTTCATTAACAAGACGGCCATTGCCAGACTAAAATCCAGTTAAGATGCATCTTACTTTCCCCATCGACCATAATGCACTTCCAGATACAGGAACAGTGGAAGATGGCCCAGGAATTAGGGAGAGTACGTTATAAGGCTGCGTCACAACCTCACACCTCAGCAGTTCATACCTCACACTCATGCTTCTCATACAACAAAGAACAAAGACATAACGTGGGGCGTGTGTATCTCGAGAGGAGGCAAGCCTTTGCGGAAGCATAGCGGAAGCTTGCCGTACAAAGAAAAGTGCACAGGGCAGCTATGACAAATATACCAAGATTATTTTATTTTTTTATGAATTGTATACTTAAAGGTATATTCAGTGATTTGACTTAATTCAAATATCACTTATTTTTTCTTTTTTTCTGGATAATCCTCCCTACTATAGAGTGTGCTGACCATATAAGGAGTTCCTCCCTGTCCCCAGTGAGCCCCTGGGGTCAAAAAACCCTAGTTTCAGTTTTGGTGGCGGGTGGCAAAACCGTCATCCAATCAGGATGAGAGGGGCCTTCCTCCAATCATGATCGAGTGGGGGCGGGCCTTGGTGCACATGCTGTTGGCCTGTTGCACTTCCCCCCACTGTAGAGCGTGCATGTGCACATTTTGTTACCGGGGCGGACTGGGTGGTTTTCCAAATCACCCAAATCACTGAATGCTCCTTTAAGAAAATAGCAGAAATAGCAGATCTACGCAAAGTGACGCGTTGTACATTGCCTTATAATTGGACCGGCTGGAGTGGGTGTTTAACAGCAAAGGGGGAAGAGGGAGGCTACTGCCGTTTTGTTTTTGAGGGGGGGAAATTATGTGACTATCAACACAAATATTATTCCATCATAATATTCACATATATAAATTGCCTTATGATATGATAGGACCGGCTGGAGTGGGTGTTCTAACAGCAAAGGAGGCCGTTTTGTTTTGGGGGGCAAATATGTGACTATCAACAAATATTATTCCATCATAATATGCATATATAGGAGCGTGGTTTCCCCCTCCCTTCACTCACACAACAGCAATAGACTACCTCTTCCTCTTCCGCTGGCAGACCACAGGCCCACTCCTCTCCCCCAGGCTGACGAGTGACACAGGCCCAAACCCTCAAACATTCTCTATACTCGGCACAGAATCTGATCCATGAGACTGACTGGCCGGTCACTGATAATGGCCAATCAATCAATCAATCAATCAATCAATGATTCATGAGACTGACTGGCCGGTCACTGATAATGGCCAATCAATCAATCAATCAATCAATCAATCAATGATTCATGAGACTGACTGGCCGGTCACTGATAATGGCCAATCAGCTGAAAACTGGCAGATTGTTGTGATCAATTGCTTTATGCATTTTTTTTTTGCATTCAGTCTGGTTAGCATTCAGACAATTTTGCTTTGTACTTGCATTGTACCAAGTCACAAAACTGTGTGACTTTTCGCTCTGGTTTGGGACACATGTACAAAAGGTCATTAACCCATTCAGGCCTGACGTCGAAATAAAAAAAAAACGTTCACTCTGAAAGAATATTATATTCAAAGATTTGTGCCGCATTTTTACGATTTTTCAAAAATAGCAGACCTACAAGTTCATAGCGCGCCACTCGGTGGCGCGCTATGAGCTTGTAGATCTGCTATTTTTCAATAGCTAAAGTATAACATAATGCTTAGTTAAAACACCAAAAGGGGTTCCCGCCCCCAAAATGGGTTAAAAGCTATAATATGACACAGATGCGTCGTCAGGTCTAAATGGGTTAAGCAAAGTGAGTACAGTATACCAAGATTGCATTGGATTATTAGTGATAGCTGCAAAACAGTGAAAATGTCATGGTCTGGGCAGTGCATGGGCTATCGTTTTGCTCTTTCACTGCGCCGGGCTTGCTCCTTGATGAAAGTAAGCCTTGCCCTTGCCTTTGTCACAAGTACACGCCAAGTACGCTCCTTGTTGAGCTTGTGTATTATACTCCTTAGTTTCTTTATTTCTTCGTTTTTTGGGGTCCCCCTGTTTTAATTTATTGTTTTTCCTCCTTTTCGTTTTAAGAGAACCAGAGACAGGGTCCGAGGCAGGTCCAAAGTCTTGATCAACTCCTCCTCTTGTCTCTTGCTCAGGCTCAACATGACCATGACGGACAAACCTCCCCACATCACCCAGGTGTGTGATCCCATTGAGCCTAGGCCCGGCCCACTGGTTGGGACAGTGGTGGGGTAAAGCCAACCAGCCTAACATCCGAGCCCGAGCTCCAAGGCCTAGCGGCCTGGTCATTAACTGACACCATGGACCCAGTGGGTGGTCAAAAATGGTGACGTTAATAGGTTCTGTGCCACAGGGTACATCCCATTCACCATCCTCTCGTCTCCGAGGCTCATAGGTATGTTCGGCCCACACAGTGGACATTGGAATTAGTTTAGCCGACTTAGCCACCGTGTCCCGGCGCATTATGGACCCGCTCTGGACTTCCCCAAACCTGCCCCACGCAGCCTTCAACCACATTCGAGGACCCTCTCTGAGTTGTTCTTCAGTAAGGAGCTCTCCATCTGAGGTGAAAAGGGCCATGATTTTTTTCTCAGGCCCTTTATTTCCGGGGTCCTCAAAACCACCCGGCATGGTTACGTTTTGGCTGGGACCAGCAGGTGTGTTCATGGGTTCCATGGCACCTTTGTTTTCCAGGTTTGTCATGGCCACGCAGGGAACACCACCATACTGTTGTGAACAATTAGGATCATCCATCTGCTGGCCACATTCTTTCTGTGTTAGGGTCTCGCTTAGTTCTTCAGTAAGGAGCTCTCCATCTGGGGTGAAAAGGGCCACTAGTGGAAGGTTTTTCTTCTTTTCAAGGTCCTCAGAACCACCCGGCGTGGTTAACATTTTTACACCCTCTCTAGTCTCTTGCTCAAGCTCTACATGATCATGACGGACAAACCTCCCCCCATCACCCAGATGTGTGATCCCATTAAGCCTAAACACAGGAAATTGCTTGGGACAGTGAGCAATATAGCAAAACCTCCGAGCCTGAGCCTGTGTTCCAGAGCCTAGCGGCCTGGACCATAACAGACACCATGGACCCATTTGGTGGTCAAAAATGGTAATGTTAATTGGCTCTGTCCCACAGGGTACATCCCATTCACCATCCTCTCGTCTCCAAGGCTGATAGGAGTGTTTGGCCCAAACAGTGGACATGGCAACCCTTTTAGACAATTTGCTTGGACTCCCCCGACACATTATGGAATTGCCTGGGATTTTTCCAAACCTGCCCCACGCAACCTTCAACCACATTCGAGGACCCTCTCTGAGTTGTTCTTCAGTAAGGAGCTCTCCATCTGGGGTGAAAAAGGCCATGATTGTTTTCTCAGGCCCTTTCTTTTCAGGGTCCTTACCACCACCCGGCGTGGTTAACATTTGGCTGGGACCAGCAGGTGTGTTCATGGGTTCCATGGCACCTTTGTTTTCCAGGATTTCCATGGCCACGCAGGGAACACCACCATACTGTTGTGAACAAGTAGGATCTTCCATCTGCTGTCCACATTCTTTCTGCTCTAGGGTCTCGCTGCGTTCATTAGCTAAAATACTATCCTTTCCGTCCTCACAGGATCCCTCGCCTCGGGCAAGGGGACAGTGGGGTAAAGCCATCCAGCAAAACATCCGAGCCTGAGTTACAAGGCCTAGCGGCCTGGTCATTAACAGACACCATTTTTAACCACCCACTGGGTCCATGGTGACGTTAATTGGTTCTGTGCCACAGGGTACATCCCAATCACCATCCTCTCGTCTCCGAGGCTCATAGGTATGTTCGGCCCACACAGTGGACAAAGCAATCAGGTCAACCATCTTAGCCAACGTCGCCTGTTGTATTATGGACCCGCTCGTGATTTTTCCAAAGCTGCCCAACGCAACCTTCAACCACATTCGAGGACCCTCTCTGAGTTGTTCTTCAGTAAGGAGCTCTCCATCTGAGGTGAAAAGGGACATGGTTTTCTTCTCAGGCCCTTTCTTTTCAGGGTCCTCAACACCACCCGGCGTGGTTACAATTTGGCTGGGACCAGCAGGTGTGTCCACGGGTTCCATGGAACCTTTGTTTTCCACAGGATCCGTCCCCTTGGGCAAGACGAATCCCCCCATGGGCCCTTGGGTTCCATGGCATCCCAAGGGCCCACGGGTTCCATGGCACCTTTGTTTTCCAGGTTCCTTTTTTTTGTTTTCAATCAACCCTTGTTTTAATTTATTGTCATTTATATGTTTCCTTTTAAGGGCACCAGAGACGGGGTCTGAGGCCGGTCCAAATCCTTGAAAGGTCACTAGGTCAACACCCTCTATAGTCTCTTGCTCAGGCTCAACATGATCATGACGGACAAACCTCCCCCCAACGCCCAGATGTGTGATCCCATTGAGCCTAGGCCCGGCCCACTGGTTTGGACCGTGGGGTAAAGCCATCCAGCAAAACATCTGAGCCTGAGTTCCAGGGCCTGGCGGCCGGGTCATTAACTGACACCATGGACCATGTGGGTGGTCAAAAATGGTGACTTGAATTGCTTCTGTCCCACAGGGTACATCCCATTCGCCATCCTCTCGTCTCCAAGGCTCATAGGTATGTTCGGCCCAAACAGTGGACATAGCAACCCACTTAGACATCATCCCCTTTGGATACCACGCGGGTAAACACATTATGGACCCGCCCGGGACTTCTCCAAACCTGCCCCACGCAGCCTTCAACCACATTCGAGGACCCTCTCTGAGTTGTTTGTCAGTAAGGAGCTCTCCATCTGAGGAGAAAAGGGCCATGTTATTTTTCTCGGGCCCTTTCTTTTCAGGGTCCTCGCAACCACCCGGCGTGGTTACAATTTGGCTGGGACCAGCAGGTGTGTCCATGGGTTCCACCATGGCACCTTTGTTCTCCAGGTTTTCCATGGCCACGCAGGGAACACCACCATACTGTTGTGAACAATGAGGAACTTCCACCTGCTGTCTAGAGTCTTTCTGCTCTGGGGTCTCGCTTAGTTCATCAACTAAAATACTCTCATTTCCGTCCTCACAGGATTCGTCCCCTTGGGCAAGAAGAATCGACTGATCCTTTGGGTCAACAAGGACCGGCTGTGGTTCAGGAGTCAATGTAATGGACGAATGTCCAACCAGACGATTCTGGAAAAGGAACAGAGAGCTAGTTCACTTCTCATCGCTGCACAATGTGCACATACGTAAATCAGCTTCATTTCAACCTACATTTTGCTCCCCTAAGCTAGGGTTCAGTAGTTGTAGCCTGGCTAATAAGCCAGACCGAATCAGCCGTTGGCAAACAAAAATTGCCTGCCGGCGGATTACGGTCTGGAGAGGCTCAATTGTACGCCCATTTCCTACACCAGAGAACTGGTGTGGCCAATCGGGACACGGTATGCAATATGGGCGGGCTTTGGTACAGTGACGTTCAATGCTTGAGACCTTTGACTGACAGTAGCTCTGACCAATTGCGTCAAAGAGAAAATGTTTGAACCCGCCCCCCCGGGAAACAAGATCCATACACAGCATCTCCAGACTCAAATACCACACGACAGTGTGATTTGAGTCTGGCTTATTAGCCAGGCTACAGTAGTTGAACACGCACCAGTTCAAATACGTTGAAAACATTGAAAGTTAACATTACAGTTTACATCAACCAGTATAGGATCAACATTCACGGGAAAAAACACCACTGGTAACTGTACCAGCACTATGCTGTAGCCAGACCGTGCAAAGCTTGTGTCCACCAGACACAATGTGTGTTCACTTCACACTACCAATCCAAATTAGCCCGGAACATGGCAATTGATTAAATTGACAAATCAAAAGTCCAAGCATTGACACGTAGACTCAAATTAACACCTTGGATGTCCAAGCCGGAGTTCTCCGTCCAAGTTCAAGGTCACGGTCAAGTGCCCAAGCCGGAGATTGATAAACAAGACGGAGATTAATGATAACAAAACCGTTCGCATCGCTCTAGAGCCTTGGAGCGCTTGTTGCCCGATCCGATGACGTGTCAAAAAGTGACACGTCATCGAAAATCTCCCCTGCCCGTTTAGCTGACGAAAACGAAAATCTTAAAACGATCATAACTCCCGATCTAAATCATCCCGTCTAATTCTGAAAAAAGATCCTGTGTTAGACGGCGCTCAGCGCTACAGTCGCTAGTCGTGATAGATTTATTATTACCTCCCGTTGTTGTCGATCGACTCTAGAGCGTTGTGGCTATTGTTAGCTGCTACACAGACATGCACACCAGCTTCCGGTGCGCCGGTAAAAGTGGTCCGTGCGCTACAAATGATGGGCACCCTGGATGAAATGGATTAAAAAGTTCCGGGCTTCTAAGGTGTTAACAATGTTATCGCTGCAGCGGTCGCGCCAGGTCTTATCCCATGTACCATATCCCCATGTTAACTAACTACTTCAAAAAAGTGAGTAACGCCAGAGGGAGCTCCACTGATCTCGTTCCACCCAGATTTGGCACAATCACGGGATGAATTCATTCTAATATTATTCCACCAAAATGCCTACCAACAGCCATCAAAAAGTGGGACTCCCTACCCTCGTTTCAAAACCGCCATAAAAGAGCACCTAGACAAGTCTTCTAGCTTGTAAATATATTACACCCCCCCCCCCCCCCCCCCCCGTGCTGTTTTTTCTGTAGATACTTGCTCCTAGTATTGATGATTTCTTGTATAGTATGTATTATGTCTTGATGAATTTAATACACAGGACCACAATAGAAACGAGCCCTCAGAGCTCTGTGTTATTAGCTTGCGTTGTCCTTGCTTACTGCAAGTCGCTCTGGATTAACCCATTTTGACCTGAGATCAGATTTTTCAAAAATACCAGACCTACAAGCTCGTAGCGCGCCACTCGGTGGCGCGCTATGAGCTTGTAGATCTGCTATTTTTCAATAGCTAAATCATAACATAATGCTAACACCATAAGGGGTTCCCGCCCCAAATGGTTTAAGAGCTAAATGCCCACATTGTAAATTGTTATCCTTTAGCGGCAGCGGTGGCCGAACGGTTTGCGGAGCGGTCTTGTTATCGGAAAGGTCGCCAGTTCGAATCCCCGGACCGGCACGTTAAAATTACCACCGCTGAAGTGCCCTTGAGCAAAGCATTGAACCCCTACCATGAAATGTTCTATGAGCAGGGTCTGGCTGTAAACAAGCATCTCGAGCTTAGTCCATTCACCCTGGGTAAACAAAGAACTTTGCTTTGCTTTAGCATTATAGCTGTACCCAGGGCCGCTTTTAGGGTAGTGCGAGTGGTGCGGCCGCACAGGGCCTCGCGCATGCGAGGCCTCGCGCTAGGCAGTGTTTTTTTTGTTTTTAAGAAACAATAATCGCATCGCAGCCCGTTCCGTCGCAGTTGATTTTTCACCTATTTAAGCTGCGGTCGGTTTTCAATTTTCTAATTGAATTTAGAATTTTGATCGATCACAAACTGTGTGCAGGCAATCAAGCAAATGTGATACTTAATATTTATAACAAATAGGAAAGTGAAGGCAAAAGTATGTATTAATTAATTAATTAATTCAAAAAATGTGCGCGCGCGCGCGTCGCATTTCTCCCAGACGCCTCTGGCTATACCTCTGTACTTTTTGCAAACTGTCAACTGGTCTCGCCAGGTATTATGCCTGCAGTCTTGCCAGCCAGGTCTTAGGCAACGCTACCATAATAGGTATGTATATGACGTCAGGGATCATGCAATAATATGTATGCCACATGAGTAGATCCCTTGAACAACATTCAATTACCTTGCCACAAAACGGCCTGGCCAATCAGCAGCAGCTATCACGCCTCTAGCTGCTGCTGATTGGCCAGGCCGTTTTGTGGCCGGGCAAAAAAGTCTGCCTGAGAGTTCCCACCCTGGGCAAGACCTACGCTGAAAAGACTATCAGCGGAAGTTGCGAGATTTTAGCGGAAGTATTGCCCAAGGAAATGACGTTGATGCTTTACAAATCAGTTTACATTCTCCGCGAATGAAACAAGTGTTGTGATTGGTCGGGAAAATATTGTATCCGGGGGAAATACATCTGACTGATGTTCCGGAGAATACATCCACCCGATAGCTTCTCTGCCTTACGTTGTGACCAGGCTCTTCTTTTCGCAGAAAAGTAAGCCTGGGACCGAGGCTAGAGAGTTCCCAGATGGGAGCAGGAGGGGGGAACCCAGTGTACTCTCTGCTGCCCCATCTGGCGGAGTCAGGTTACTTCCGCTTGGGCATTGAAGTAAACCTACAAGAGCTTCACCCATAACATGTCTATTGTTGGTCTCCTTGGGTTGTGAGGAGGTGGTATTTAACCCATTTTCGGCGGGAACCCCTTTTGGTGTTAGCATTATGTTATGCTTTAGCTATTGAAAAATAGCAGATCTACAAGCTCATAGCGCGCCACCGAGTGGCGCGCTACGAGCTTGTAGGTCTGCTATTTTTGAAAAATCGAAGAACGACATAGAAACGTCGCTTTTTCAGACATTTTTAGAATCTGGTCTCAGGTCAAAATGGGTTAAAGGGATATTTCACTTTCAAATAAACTTTTGGTTATTCCATCGTCTACTCGGCCTTATGTGAACAACCCGGACAGTATTTAAGTTGCTTGATTCAGTGTTTAGATATTTGATATTAATTTTAGCTGCCCCGCCCCCTTCGTATACAAACCCATTGTAACTTCAAACTCCATTTTAACCATGATAGATTCATCAAAAACACCCGTGCTTTTTATCCTGGTGACTCCTAGTGTCCCAATACGTGAGGGGGGCCGTGTTCTTTCATTTACCGTTTTCATATATTTTTAATAATGTTTCGGGAAAAGAATAAGGAGCAGGAGGAGGCCGGATGACACTAAAAATAAATAAAAACAGTAATTGAAAGAACACGGCCCCGCACGCAGTATCATTCACCATAAAAAAGGACGGGTGATTTTGATGACATGGTTAAAATAGAGTTTGAAGCTTACAATGGGTTTGAATAGGAAGGGGGCGGGGCAGCTAAAATGAATGTCAAATATCGAAATCAAGAATCAAGCAATTTAAAAACTGTCTGTGGTGTTCACATAAGCCTGAGTAGATGATAAAATGATCAAAAGGTTTTTTTTAAAGTGAAATATACCTTTAAGTCAACATCTATCTATACACAAGAGAAGAGCCATCGACTAAAGTCTATCAGGGAAACAGTCAACCGTGTGTGTGTGTGTGTGTGTGTGTGTGTAGGGCTGTCAAATTAACTGAGTTAATTAAGTAGTTACGAGAGCCTTTCAGTATAATAAGGATAATTCACAGGCAATATCTCAATACGCTCTTCAATCAGCCCCTACCGACCTGAACCATAGATGAAGCCATTTTAGTTCTCTAAAAATGTCTTCTACATCCTGACAGTTTTCCGAAAAAGCTATGAGTCAGTCGTTCTTCGATTTTTCAAAAATAGCAGACCTACAAGCTCGTAGCGCGCCACCCGGTGGCGCGCTATGAGCTTGTAGATCTGCTATTTTTCAATAGCTAAAGCACAACATAATGCTAACACCAAAAGGGGTTCCCGCCCAAAATGGGTTAACAGACAAGAACATTCAAACAAATCTCAGGATTGATGCAGTAGTACAGAACTTCCGGCTCTTAAGAAAACTGACTGTTCTCTTTTGAGTGAAATGCTAATGTATTGTAGAACTAAAATTGTAATTCTACTGATATTGCATCTTGCTAAATTATATTTATGACCCCACAATGATGTTTATAAAGAGCCATGTTTAAATGTATTTAACACATTTTGTGCCCAAAACGTCTGTGGACGTCCTGGGTATTACCGCACGTGCATAGCCCAAGACGTCTGTGGACGTCTTTGAAAAAAATCATATTTTTTTTTACACGTGGTGCCAAAGTTTGTGTTTTCACCATTGAGAATGCATTTGGCGTTTAAATTAAATAACTCAGAAACTATAAAACATTTCAAAGTAAAAAGTTCCAGCATGTGTCTCCACAGTCAGCTGAATTATAAAAAATGTGAATGGATTTTCTAGGTGAAAGTGATTTTGGGCAATTTTGCGTGGGCTCTCAATGTGTTAATATGATTTAATATTCTATAAGTGTGTTGGATAGTCGCATCTTTGGTCTTCTAGAGACCTTCCCTTCCATTTCTATCAATTCACACACACAGTGGCTTCGGGGTGGAGTGACTTTGCGGTGGAGTGACCTTGCGGTTCCCAGTTTGAACCCGGGCTCCCCCAGAGTTAGTGTCGAAGTGTCCTTGAGCAAGACACTGAACCCCTAAATGCTTGCTTAGTGCAGGTTGGTGCCTTGCATGGTTTCCTCTGGCTTCGGTGTGTGAATGTAATGCACAATCTATGTAAACGTGTGTGAATGTAATGCACAATCTCTGTAAAGCGCCTTGGTTAAAGGCAGGCACGCACGCGCACACACACACACACACACACACACACACACACACACACACACACACACACACACACACACACACACACACACACACACACACACACACACACACACACACACACACACACACACACACACACACACACACACACACACACACACACACACACACACACACACACACACACACACACACACACACACACACACACACACACAAGGTTAGCTTACCTCTTCATTACTAAGTCCAGCGACTGCAATGTGCTCTGGAAGAAGAAAATGGACAAATGGACATCACTCATCGATCCAAACACACGAGAACTAAAATGGGTAGAGGTATAGCCATGGTCAGGAAGTGCTCCTCATACTTGACATCCTCAGTCATGGGTCAAGTGTTGCAGTCATTGGTGTTTTGTCACCTTTATTATTGTCCGGTTGTATGGTCAGCTGCGACTCAAGCAGACCTGAACAAACTACAACTTGTTCAGAACCGAGCTGCTAGACTGGCACTTCATTGTTCTACTCGTACAAATATTGAATATATGCATAAACGCCTGTCCTGGTTATCTGTTAAAAACAAACTCCATTGCGGTGTCCTCATGTTTGTCAGAAACATAATTTCTAATGAAACACCAGATTATTTCCTCAAACAGTTATTAAAATCAAGTGACAGACATAATCATAACACCAGAATTGCCAGCCTCGGTCATTTAACACTCCCTGCTCCAAAAACGAACCTCCTTAAACAAACAGTTATGTATCGATCAATATCATTTTGGAACACGTTACCACCTCACATTAATATAACACAAAGTCAATTATCTTTCAAATATGCTTTAAAGGAACACTTGTTACAGCTGACCACATGACCTTAATGTTATTCTTATTATGTTGCATTTCATTTTATAGAATAAATTGTAATTATGTATTTTCATGTATTTAATCTTGTTGAATGTATTTGTAATTATGTATTTATGTACTTTTTGTATGTATTTTATATGGACCCCAGGAAGATTAGCTGTCGCCCCGGCGTCAGCTAATGGGGATCCATTCAATAAACAATAAACAATAAACAATACCTTTTATCTCTTTTATATGCAAACCGTTTCTTACCAGGCCACGGAAACTGGGGAGAATTTGTCTGGACGCAAAACGGAGGCGACGCCGACGGCTTCCAAAAAGGCGGGTCCGCCCCCGCGGGAAGGACCGGCGTAGCCGTAGCCGTCGGAAGGGCTGCGGCCACCGTGGCCGCTGTGGTCGTTGCAGCGGTCGGCGTCGCGGCCGATGCTGAAACCGTCGCGGAGGCCGTCGCTGCGGCTGCTATAGTTCCTGTAGCGGCCACTGTAGCCATAGGAGGAGATAATATTAGCAATACATACATTTTAGCAATGTAATAATAACATTTCAAATATTCTGGTTATCTCACAAATGTTAATGCTTCTTTTTTTCAGTATTTTAAATGAAATGAAATTTATGTTACGAGTTTGACTGTTGGGTAAACATTAAAAAATCACACCCGTGTGAACTGAGTGGTGCAACTCCCCCCCTCCTCCTCTCTCTCATTAGCAGGCAACAGTGCAGCACTATCTCTCTCTCTCTGTGTTTCTGGCACAACAGCGCCCCTACTGGTACTCATTAAAGTCACATAGGTTAACGTCACATAGGTTAACACGGACATTGCTGTTCCTTGGAGTGGTGGCACCACTCAAAAAGCGAGTGGTGCTGTGCTGTACAAGCCCTCCTCCCTGGCCTGTGTGTGTCTGTGTCTTGTGTCTTGGGCTGTGCAACAGTGACACTTGGTGGTGAACAAACGCCATTTTCGTGCTCGGACACAGCCAGGGACAGACCCAGACACACACACACACACACACACACACAGCCGTCTATAGGAGTGGTTGCACCACTCAATAAAAGGTAGGGTGAAATGTTTTTGTTTTTGTTAAAAAAGGTGAGAATTCCATACAGCGTGTGTTCAGTGATACGTTGCACACAGATGAATAAACCTGCATGTGTGTGTGTGTGTGTGTGTGTGTGTGTGTGTGTGTGGGGGGGGGGTGGGGGGGGGGGGGGGGGGGGGTTGTTACTTACCGGGTTTGCGTTGTTTCATTCTGTTGATGAAACAGCCCGGGAACAGAGATTTGATGAGGTTAACCAGTCTATTTGCATCTGCCGTTGAGTTCAACTCCACAAACACCTGAAACATAAACACGTACAAATTAAAGCATTATTCACCTGCACACACAGACATGTGAACACACATGTGTACATGTGAACACACATGTGTACATGTGAACACACATACACATGTGTACATGTGAACACACATGTACACTAACGCACATAGGTGTGTCCTGGCACACAAATTGCCCACCACGATTTGTTCAAGATTTGTTTCACACTCGTTTTTTTCGAAATGAAGATATGACTGGATTTTAAAAGTGCAGTGCCAGGGTCCGACTTATTACACCCACAGTGACTGCTCAACCACACAGCTTCGTCCCCCAGAGCGAGACTCCAGTGGGGTTTATGCAACTATTCCAGCTCTTTCCCTCCTCCATCTAGTCTACACTCGCCGACCACTTGCTTACAATCAAACAGCATGCGCATTCAAAGCAGCCCATTTTCACTCTCCGTTGCCCAGTGTGGAAATCACTTTGAATAGGCAGGCTCTCGCCGGGACCCCTTCCCCATGCGATATACCAATGTAGCCTTAGGCAATTATCGCCATAAAGCAACACGTTTGCATGCCTGATGTAAATGGTAAATGGTGCATTTATATAGCGCCTTTATCCAAGGCGCTTTACATAGATTGTGCGTTACATTCACCCATTCACACACACATTCATACACCGATTGCGGCGGAAGCCATGCAAGGTACTACCAACCAGCACATCGGGAGCAATTTGGGGTTCAGTGTCTTGCCCAAGGACACTTCGACATGTAGACAGGAGGAGCCGGGATTCGAACCGCCGACCCATGGATCATTGGACAACCTGCTCTACCTCTTGAGCCACAGTCGCCCCATGTGTGCGTGTGTTTTGTGTGCGCACAGTACCTTGCCAAGAACTGGCAGGAGGTTGCTGATGTCCTCGGGTACTGCCTGTCTGAGCTGCTGGGCTGCTTCCGTGGTAAAGGACAGGTTGTTGACGAAGAGCAACCTCTTCCACAGTGTCTCCGAAGGCTCAACCAATGGCTGCGTGTACAAATGTCAAAGTGAGACCGATGAGACGTGCGTGTGTGTGTGTGCGTGCGTGCGTCTATGTGTAGTACAGGATTGGATAGACATTTTTGTCCCTAGTGGCAATCTTTCATTGACAAAGAAATCTTTAAGTTTAACGTTTTCATTTATAATTTCAGGTAACAGAAATGTTTTTTTTTCCCAATTCTAGTTTTTGTTAACTATAATTACCCTGGGACACACACACACACAGTAACTGCAGTTAAAATGCAACGGCAACATGCAGTACACTGCCCATTGAATGACACATTGTAGTGTGCCATAATATCAACATGAAATCAAACCAAATCAGCAACCAACGGCAGAACAGGTGTGTCCGTGTTGCCGCAAAGCAGCAGCAAAACAAGTTGAGGAAAATGTGTGTGTGTGTGTGTGTGTGTGTGTGTTAGGGCATTCACTTCAGGTCATTTTTACTAGTTGACTAGTTGCCTAGTTTACTAGTCGACTAGTTGTTTAACTACCTATTATGTAAAAAATGTAATAAATTAAAAAATATATATATATATTTTTTTGGAAATGCATATTTGTACATTGAAAAACTGTGTACATGATGACTAACTATAATCTACCTGATCTTGAGGCCTACAAAATCGGGGAAAAAATTAAAAAAATAAACTTTTTTTCCCCTTGTTTTTCTTATCAACTAGTCAACTAGTACCAACAAGGTCGACTAGTGGATTTACTAGTCGACTAGTAAACTAGTCGACTAGTTGCTTAATGCCCTAGTGTGTGTGTGTGTGTGTGTGTGTGCACGTGCGTCACTGACCACATTTGCTAGTTTCATCAGAGATTTGTAGGCCCCCACCTGAAACAAATAAAACACAGCAGATAGTTTTCATTGGGCTGCTCTGTTAAGGCCCAAACCACACCGATGCCTACTTGGTGTGCCCGGGTGCATACTTAGTGTAGACTAGTCATTGGTTAGACATGGGCTAAGGTTAGGTTTAGGTGTGCTGCCACGTGACTAGTCTAAACCAAAAACTGTCTAAACTAAGTACTGCACCCGTGCAACTCCACTCGCAGACTAAGGCAAAACATGTATTTTCACCACACAGCTACAGTAGATTGAAAGGTTGCTTCCTACCTTTGAGTTAGTGTTGCTGAAAGACACCCAGATCCAATTGTATATTCCATATTTCCATATGTACTAACTAAGTGTGAACTGTCAACACGGCACACAGAGTTGTGAGCATGTGCAGTTTACGCACTAGCTCTGCTACAGCGTGCAGGGTACACGTACCATAAACGGACATTAGGGGGAGCCATAGTACAGTGTAATACAGTGGGGACTAGCTATTGATTCATTGATTGAATACTTTATTGGCAGAAATGTAATCAGTACAGGGTACAGTCAAACACATGTCCAAAGAGATCACTGAAAACAGTCCTTCCATTCAGGTCCTGGGTATTCATGACATGACAAATAACAACAAAATTCAAATTATCACAAAAGGTCAAAATAAAAAATAAGATATGTAAAAAAGTTTATTTTTTTAATTTATTCAATTTTGTACATAATAGGTAGTTGACTAGTAAACTGGGCAACTAGTCAACTAGTAAAAATGACTAGAAGTGAATGCCCTATACTGCACCCGGTGTGCCTACTACTCGCAACCATTATCTAATGGCAGTGCAAATGAGTTGCATTAACACCGCTTTGTTGCCAGGAGTTGCAACCGGTGTGGTTTGCGCTTAAAGAGGTTGGGCTAAAAACGGCCATAGGATCATAAAAAAACCTTGAACCATTTATAATGTGGTGCCAAGCTATTGTGGCTGTGTATGGATCTTCTGTAAAGAAGGAAAACGATATGCACATCCCAGTTTCAGAATACGGTGCTGGACCCAAAAGATGTGTATGGATCTTCCACACACTACTGAGTTCCCGAATACAGAGTGTAAAATTAATAAAGTGTAAAAATGGCCAATATGTGTTGTTTTTTTATTAGGTGACTAATCAACGATGAAAATGATATAAAAATTGCATTATTAAAGGGGAGAAATATTTGACCAAAGTTATGTTTCCGAACTTTTTGTGAGGAGTTTAGATCGACTACTTTCAAGATTTTCCCTGAATGTTCGCCTACTATCACATACCCAGAATAGTGCCGCTAGTGTGGTTAAGTGGTTCAATTTAGATTTGTAGTGTTGACGGGGTTGGGGAATGGATAGTCAACTGAATTCAATTGCAAGGCGAAGGGGTATACAATAAATATAAGAATGTGTGCATGAAAGAGGACTGTGGCGTGTGTACACTTCTTACCGGGTCCATGCTAAAGTCCTCGGTCAGTAAGTGGAAGAGAAGGTTTGACCCCTTCAAGGTAGAAGGCCGGAAGAAGGATGACTGGTTTGCAAGAGCTACCCACTTTGGCATGAACGCCAACGCCTGCCAGGGAAAACAACATTGCATAATGGGTTCATTACTATTACACAAAGATGGGACCAGGAGACAAAACAAAATATGGGAAATAGAGAGAGGACAAACTTGTCCACAACCCCCTAAAACAGCCGATCTACAAGCTCACAACACATCAGATCACAATGTGTTCCCAAATAGCTGTAGATCAGCTATTTGGGATTTTTTTTTCCAAACAAATATACATTATAAATCGATAAATCCTTTATAATTTTGCCACAATACGATTTTATCATCACACAAATATTGATATTAACACTCCCATCGCCCAGGACGAAGTTCTTTGTCCTTTCTATTAGTAACGCCCGACGCTCAGGACGAAGTATTGTCCTAAAGACGAAGTTTATTGATACGAGAACGGATCGCCTGGCTGTATAGCCCAGGCGCGCCTGCTGGGCTCTCATCGGTGACGCGCAAGAGTGAGACATCATCAAAAAACTCCCTCCTCTGTTTAGCTGATGAAAACGAAAATCTTAAAACGTTCATAAATCGCGATCTAAATCATCCTGTGTTAGACGGCGCTCCGCGGTCCAGTCGCTAGTCTCGATAGATGTATTCTTGTCTCCCGTTGTTGTCGATCGACTCTAAAGTGCTGTGGCTATTGTTAGCTGCTACACAACATCATGAACTTCCGGCCGGTCCGTCCGGAAAAGGCGTCCGTGTTTATAAATCGACTGGGCGCATGAATGTAATGGATTAAATAGTTCCGGGCAATTAAAGTGTTAACTTTAAGCCATCTACTTGAAAATATTGTTTGTTCATGAACTTCATATCACTATGCCCTAATTAAGGCACGTTTTAAGCACCCTATGCACGTCAGGTTTCGTCAGGCAATTACCAGAAACCCATAAAGAGCAAGCCCTGAATGACCATAACAGGTCTGTAACTATAAAGCCCATGAGTTCAAGTGTCTACATGTGTCTACATGTCAACAACACATTGGTGTGGTTTGGGCCTAAGAGTGTTCAAATGGATTTGACCAGTCTGAGTTAATATATACAACATTTCAGAACCACTAGTTGGACTTGAGAGCCCACGCAAAACTGCCCAAAATCACTTTCACCTAGAAAATCCATTCACATTTTTTATAATTCAGCTGACTGTGGAGACACATGCTGGAACTTTTTACTTTGAAATGTTTTATAGTTTCTGAGTTATTTAATTTAAACGCCAAATGCATTCTCAATGGCGAAAACACAAACTTTGGCACCACATGTTAAAAAAATATATATATATTATTATTTTTTATTTTTTTTCAAAGACGTCCACAGACGTCTTGGGCTATGCACGTGCGGTAATACCCAGGACGTCCACAGACGTTTTGGGCACAAAATGTGTTAACATGCCATAGTGTCATAGTAAATAAGTTGTGTGTCCAAAACGTCCACAGACGTCCTAGGAATTACTGCATGTAGTGCCCAGGACGTCTGTGGACGTATTGGTTAAAAAAGTGGGTGTAAAAGTGGGCACCCTGGGTCGCTTAAATACATATTCTAATGAAAACAGACACTTGACAGTCAGTAATGGGTATTATTACACATTTGTCCGTGTACGGACATATTGAATGATCCCTGATGACGGGTGGAGGTCCGTACCATGCATTGGTGGGGGATAACATAGATGTTGGTCTTCGTGTGCGTGTACCCGTAGGGGGTCAACAGCTTAACGAGCTCCTGTTCCGTGTACTGTGCAGCTGGCCACTCCGGCAGGTTCGTTATCATTACAACCTTCCTGCTGGGCTGAGTGCGCAAGAGGGCGCCGATCTGAGGACAGGATGGGGAATAGAAAAAGAGAATCGGTAGATATATTGATACATTTTCTGTTCATCGACTATACTCCCTTAATCCATTGAGACCTGGAACGCATCCATGTCACGCTAGCGTTTAACCACATTAACCATTAACCCATTTTGGGGCGGGAACCCGTTTGTGTTTTAAACATTGTTATAATTTAGCTATTGAAAAATAGCAGATCTACAAGCTCATAGCGCGCCACCGAGTGGCGCGCTATGAACTTGTAGGTCTGCTATTTTTGAAAAATCGTTAAAATGTGCCTTTTTCTTTCCGAAAATTGTCATGATTTAGAAAACTTTTTTTTTTAAATTTCGACATCAGCCCTAACCCTAAGTCGAAATTTTCTAAATCACCTAACCTAACATAACCTTTTTTCAAAAATAGCAGACCTACAAGTTCATAGCGCGCCACTCGGTGGCGCGCTATGAGCTTGTAGATCTGCTATTTTTTTAATAGCTACAGTTTAACGTAACGCTTAAAACACCAAAAGGGGTTCCCGCCCAGAATGGGTTAATCGTTTCAGCACTAAATGTGAAGTGTCCACCCAGGTGTTTTCTTTCACTAAGCACAAGTGTAGTATGCTTTTAATTGTTTTCAATGTGCTGTGTATACAGTATGCACGTTTTAAGTTGTATTTAACAGTATTGTAATATTTAACAGTGTGAAAAGGCGCCGAGCATCCATTCTGTGCTTGAGCGTTCACATTTGTCACTCTCATCTGGTCACTGAAGAGTTGAACATTTTTCAACTCTGGCTGTTTGGATGAGCACTTTGTGTTTTCAGCTGGGAATCATTAACCCATTCTGACCTGAGATCAGATTCTAAAAATGTCTTCTACATCCCGACAGTTTTCTGAAAAAGCTATGTTTCCATGTCAGTCGTTCTTCGATTTAAAAAAAAAAATAGCAGACCTACAAGCTCGTAGCGCGCCACTCGGTGGCGCGCTATGAGCTTGTAGATCTGCTATTTTTCAATAGCTAAAGCATGACATGATGCTAACGCCAAAAGGGGTTCCCGCCCAAAATGGGTAAAACGAATTGGTGGACACATTATCTACTAATGTACAGTGCCAAACGTATTTCACTTTGTAGAATAGATGCACGAATAATATACAGTACATAATATAGATATATGCAACGGCGATATGCAGACACTCACCTGAGTTTTGTTCAACACCTCCAGGTGTACGGAATCTGTGAGAGAGAACCTTGGTTTATTTAATGGCTTCGCAGTGCATTCACTTCTGTGTGTAATTGCGTTTTATCTGCAGATTCAGTCTCATAAATGGTGCATTTATATAGCACTTTTTATCCACAGCCCTTTACTTTGGATTGTGCATTACATTCACACACACACACCGATGGCGGAGGAAACCATGCAAGGCACCAACCTGCACATGGGGAGCAAATTAGGGGTTCAGTGTCTTGCTCAAGGACACTTCGACACTAACTCTGGGGGAACCTGGGATCGAACTGGCTCTACTGCCACACACCGCCACCCCCCCACCCCCACACACACACACACACACACACACTGTACCCTATCAATAAAGGCAAAAACGCCAACCAAAAAAACAAAATTTTAAATAAAAAACAAAGGCACAACTCCTGTGATGAATTTCACATGAATCCCACAATGCCACAAGCCCCCTCACCTGGTGTTCTGAAAACCATGTGGCTCAGCTTGACATCACTTGCTGAATCCTTCGTCGACTGTGCCGGTTGCGTCTCGGTGGATTCCGACAGCATTTTAGAAGCCATGTCTGCATAGTCACACCGTCTCCATGGATCTATTGATTATAGATACATATTTACTATACATTTTAATATACATACTTTCATATCGCTTTCATATTTATGACATACCGTGTGTGTGTGTGTGTGTGTGTGTGTGTGTGTGTGTGTGCGTGCGTGTGTGTGTCTAAACCTTTAGGGGGCATGGGCTGCACAGGTTCAGTTTCCTTCGCATCCGTTGTCATGTCAGCTTCATCGTCTCCCGTTAGATCGATGATCGGCATTCCACTGGTCTTGGTAGTTGCTTCTTTCGACTTTGTGCCGTTCTGAATTTCAGAACCGCCACCTTCGGGTTCGAGTGGATTGTTGGCGGATTCTGACTGCTTTTCAGATTGTGTCTTGGATGCCACACCTTGGGTGAAATAGGCAATGGAATCAATGATATAACACGGCCTCCAGGGGGGGGGAAGAGTATTGAGACTTTCACATTTCATTAGGGAATTAAAAAAATTCTACATAGTCGCACCGTCTCCACAATATTGTCACTGTGTGTGTGTGTGTGTGTGTGTGTGTGTGTGCGCGCGTGCACGTGTGCGTACAGAGAAAAGTATTAAACTGCATCAATGCAATATACATTAGTTAAAAACATACCATCTTGCGCTGAGGTGGCTGAACCTTCAGGGACGGCCTCTTCGGTTGGCATCTGCAACCCTTCAGCAGACTCCAAACCTAGCCTGCCCTCAAGCTGCGCAGTCCCAGGTGGAGAGACTTTGGCAGAAGACCCCAGACTCTTGTCGTCTGCGCATTTGGGTGGGGTCTCTGTGGCCTCAGGTGTAGAAGTGGGGGTAGAATGTTGAGGTAAGGGTGCAGCACTGCTGAGCGCGTGGCCGGTTTCAGCAGCCTTTGAATTCAAAGACGTGGGTGTCGTTTGTGTGATAACTGGCATAGAAGTGGGGGGCGAATCTTTGACGCTGGCGCTGCTGGACTTGGGAGCGGCGGTATTCCGAGAGCATTTGTCGGAGGGTTCTGATGTCTTGGGGGGAGAGATGGTGCTAGACTCTTCAGGTAAACTTGTATCACTGATAGTGTCCAGGGACTCGTCGCGAGTCGTCCCCGCACCTTGTGGATCCAAAGACTTGGGTGAAGTTTCAGCAGGTGCAGTAGAGGGTTTTGAGTCTTTGTGTAAGGGTGTATTAGTATTACTAGGACCCCCAGACTTGTGTAAGGGTGTAGTAGTATTACTAGGACCCTCAGACTTGTGTAAGGGTGTAGTAGTATTACTAGGACCCTCAGACTTGTGTAAGGGTGTAGTAGTATTACTAGGACCCTCAGACTTGTGTAAGGGTGTAGTAGTATTACTAGGACCCCCAGACTTGTGTAAGGGTGTAGTAGTATTACTAGGACCCCCAGACTTGTGTAAGGGTGTAGTAGTATTACTAGGATCCCCAGACTTGCGAGTCATTTTAGAACTATCCGGCTTGCCATCGGAAGATTTGGACGGAGAGGCATGCATTGGATCTGTAAGCGAGGGTGCAACGTCACTGGTACTACTGCACTGGGTACCACTGGTTTCAGAACCCTTTGCTGCTGGGCTGCTAGGCTCGGGGGAAGCAGGAACCTGAGGATTGGCAACCGAGGATGTGTTCGAGGTTTCAGATGTCTTGAGGGGAGAGATGACGTTCGCATCTTTAGTTAGGTTTGTGTCACTACTTGTGTCAGGGGACTCGTCGTGAGTTGTCCCAGCACCTTGTTGGTCCAAAGACTTTTGTGCAGTTTCAAGTGGAGAAGAGGGTTTGGAGTCTTTCCGTAAGGGTGTGGGATTACTAGGATCTCCAGACTTGCAAGTGGTTTCGGGACTCTCTGGCTTGTCTTCTGAAGATTTGGACGGAGTAGCGTCCATGGGATCTTTAAGCAAGGGTGGAGCATCGCCGAGACTACTGGACCGGAAATGACTGGTTTCAGGACCATTCGTATCCAGACACGTGGGTGTAGTTTCTTTGTTCGTAGGCAAAGAAGTGGACGTAGAGTGTTCAAAGGGTGAGATCAGGACTTTGAGGTTTGAAAAGGATTGAAAAGCATTCGTTAGCGGTTTCTGGTGGAAAGGTCTTGGGTGGAAAGGTATCGTTCGAATCTTGTTAACATCTTGATCCAAGGCCGTAGCATTGCCGGGTGTATCATTTGATTTGATGTTGAGTAGATTATAATTGGATTTATCCGACAAAACCGTGGGTATGGCCTGCACAGGTTCAGTTACCTTCACGGCCCTTTTCATGCCAGCTTCATCCTCGAGGGTGAGATCGATGACGCCCATTCCACTGGTCTTGGCGGTTGCTTCTTTGAACTGTGTGCCTTTCTGAATGTCAGCGTCCGGTCTATAATCTATTGAATAGACTGATGTGGAACGAAAGGGACGCCCTTCTTTTGAGGCATAATGTGTTGGAATGTTCAATTGCTCAGTCTTGGGCTGTTTCCAAGGTTCCAGTGTGGATTGGGATGCAGAAGCTCTCTCTTTTTCAGCTTGTTTTTTTGGAACTGCAGAAGGCTTAGGCTCTGACGGAGCGGACTTCTTCTCAGCTGTCTTGGAGGCCGCAGCACCCGCTTTAACAGTTGTTCTGGTCGCAGCGCCCTTGGAGGTCACAGCGCCCTTGGAGGTCACAGCGCCCTTGGAGGTCACAGCGCCCTTGGAGGTCACAGCGCCCTTGGAGGCCACAGTTTTGGCTTTGCTAACCAATTTAGCGGTGCTAGTGGTACTGGATGGTTTTTTGACTGGGCCTTTGACAGTTCTTGTTGTGCCCAAGCGAGGCTTCCTGTGTAGGACAGAAACAAAGAGATTAGGGCTGGAACTGACAATTGTTTTAATAATTGATTAGTGTGGGACTATCCGTTGTATTGTGTTTTTGTATGGACATAGTGTTGGGTGCTGGCACATATGCACACATGGCATCAACGCATGGTGTTGTGTGCTGGCACACTATACACTCTGTCTTTCTTTTATCTGTTCTGTATTGTATTGCATTGTATTGTACTGTACTGTATGTGTCATTGTATGTTTAGTTTTACTACCTTTTTAAGAGCCTGCTCAGGGACTACAGATGAAAATTAGCTTATGGCTAACTCTGGCACATTTACATGGAAGTGAAAACTGAAATGTTGATTAATGAGCATTGTCCCTGTCAAATAAATAAATAAATAAATACATTTAGACCAAAATGAGGGCAATCAAGTACCATTTCCCGTCACCCCTAAAATAGATATCTTCAACATTGACATTGTTGTGTCATATCTTTGTCAGGTCATAGCGGGGGCAACGCAGTAAGGCGTAAGTACACACATGGTGCAGGCCCTTCAATTAACCAATGTCACACAGCCACAACAATACTAGGGACTTTAAGCAACGACGGTTTTCAGGATGGCTCCGCTAGGCGGAAGTACGGCGACTATGGTGCAATCGCCGCAGCTGTCAAAATCGCTAAGCAAACAGCCGTCGGCGACATTGGTTCCCATGGTGACGCGTCTATGCAGCATGTGTCAAACAAACCATTTGTTTTTAAACACCCCGTCGCGCGTCAGCTAACTTGCCCATATTGCTTAATTCTTACATGCGCTGGACATGATCAGCAGTGGAAAGAGGAAGGTGCTGGAGCAATCTGTTATTCTCAGTGGCGTGCACAGACATTTAGAGGGGCAGGTGCTCAAGTTAAAAAAGGGCACCTTGTGCAGCGCGTGGAACCGGCCGGTTGCCTTAACCCATTTTGGGCGGGAACCCCTTTTGGTGTTAGCATTATGTTATGCTTTAGCTATTGAAAAATAGCAGATCTACAAGCTCATAGCGCGCCACCTAGTGGCGCGCTACGAGCTTGTAGGTCTGCTATTTTTGAAAAATCTAAAAAAAAAAAAAAGTTTTTTTGTTTTTTTTCTTCAAAAGGGCACATTGCCAAAAGGGCAGGGGGTGCTCTAGCACCCCCTAGTGTCCATCTGTGCACGCCACTGGTTATTCTAAAACGTTTTAATAAACATGGTTAATATGACATATGGTATTAGTGTTATTTCTTCATTCAGAGCATGTCAACACATTACACAGCATAAGAGAGGTGATGGAGCAATCGGTGTAAATGTATGACAGCTATAATTTCAATAAACATGGTTATGACATGGCGTTGTAGACACTACGTGTAAGTGTAGGTTCTGCCGTTGTAGAAAGGGCTGCGACGGCAAGCAGGTTTATGTATCGAGCACTGATCCATTTCCGGTTGCCGGAGCGGACTGCCGTAGCAGTCGTTGCTTAAAACAGTTTAAGTGCCAAAGACGTTTTAACTCTTTCAGCGCCCCACTTTTGGTCGGGGGTGCCATTTTGGCTATGGGACAAAAGAAAGAAAATGTAATTATTTTGTGCACGTCATGTGCATGTCATCACCTGTACACCAGATTAGAGGAATTTTCAAAATATGGATAAAAAAAATTATAATTAAAATATCTCGTCTTAACGTCCCTGGCACTCTGGACATAGTGAAAACAGGCTCGTCTTAAAGTCCCTATTATCTAATATCAACACCACGGCAAGTCAGGACACTGCCGCTGTGGTAAATGTTGGCAAAATAATCTCCCACTGAACTCCAGTTGACGAGTTCATCATGGGGAGGGTGGGAGACATTGTCCATGATGGAACGGAGCTTGGACAGTATCCTGCTCTCTGCCGCAGACGCGCGATTGTCAATCCTACCAACATTATAGGATAGACCCGCCTTACCATGTGTCTGATTGGCTCCCGGCAGGTATAGTTTTACTGAGGTTAGGTTTAGGGTTAGCCTCTCAAGACACTAGTGTCAGGCAGTCTCGTATCGGGGACAGATTGGCCATTGGGCCAGTGGCTCTCAGGGGCCCTTTGAGGAAATTGGACCGCACGGTACTAGGTTTGACGCCCTGAAAAGGGCTTCTGGAGCCCTTCATTGGCCATTGATTTTTTTAAATTTAGGTCAAAAAGATGATAAAAACACAGAAAAACAAGAAAATGTCGCGCGCATGGTGCGCTATGGGGGCCCTGCAAAAATGACCGGCCCAGGGGACAAAACGGAATCAACTTACGGCTTCTCAGCGAGCTTGTCTTGCTCCTTGGACGAGATGTCCTGCAGACAGAGATTGAGTTTATTAGCTTGGAGCTCAACAATGAATTTCACTCTCTGTTTTACACCTGTGGTGTGACAATAAAGATGATTCCGATTTAGCCAATGGTTACAGAGTCCTGAACAGGACGAGGAAAGGAGAGGAAAGAGCAGTGTATGGGGGTGCATGTTGTGCTGTACCTTCTCTGTGAATACAGTGAGTACACAGCCGTTGATATTGACGCGCTTGCATTTGGTCAGAGCCCTGGCACTCTCCTCAGCAGCAAAGCATACAGAAGCCTGGCACACAAAAGCATGCATTACTATACTTGGGAATGGAGCTCGTAAATCTTCATCGCTAACGAACACCCAATCGAGCCCACTATCAAAGCATTTTCTATTATTTTGTGGAAAGACGGGAGACGATACATTCTGAACATTACAAAAACATTACGTTACAAAAATGTTGCTCGATACAAACAATCTTTGGTCAACAATCAATTCATCGCTGCACGCCCGCTTTTCATTCTCCCAGGTCAATCTATGCCATTGGCTCTACCTCTTCATCCTTCCTCCTCAGGACGACGGAGGACGTCTCTCCAAACGAACGGACGCCGTCTTCCACGTCCTTGTGTGAGAGGAACCTAGGGACATCCCTCAGTATGACCAGGTGTGATGAAGGCATTAAGGGCTTAGTTGGCCACATCCGGAAAGAAAGAGAAAAGGAAAGAGGAGAGAGAATTTTAAAACCCCAATTCATTGACCCAGCTTAAAGGAGCATTCAGTGATTTGGGTGATTTGGAAAAAACCCTGGTCCGCCCCGGTAACAAGATGTGCACATGCACGCACTACAGTGGGGGGGGGGGGACAACAGACCAACAGCACGTGCACCAAGGCCCGCCCCATTCGATCATGATTGGAGGAAGGCCCCTCTCATCCTGATTGGATGAAAGCTTTGCCACCCAAAGCCCAAACCGAAACTAGGGTTTTTTGACTCCAGGGGCTCACTGGGGACAGGGAGGAACTCCTTATATGGTCAGCACACTTTATAGTAGGGAGGATTATCCAAAAAATAAGAAAAAATAAGTGATATTTGAATTAAGTGAAATCACTGAATATACCTTTAAGAAAGCCAGGGTGACGAATGTACATCTGCAGGTGATTTGTATTGCGTGGCTAGCCGTCTATGACAAGGTGTGGGCACCAGTAGGGCACCAGTAGGCAGCAGTGGCCGAACGGTTTGCGGAGCGGTCTTGATACCGGAAGGTCGCCAGTTCGAATCCCCGGACCGGCACGTTAAAATGACCACCGCTGAAGTGCCCTTGAGCAAGGCATTGAACCCCTACCATGAAATGTTCTATGAGCAGGGTGTGGCTGTAAACAAGCATCTCGAGCTTAGTCCACTTCCCTGGGTAAACAAAGAACTTTGCTTTGCTTACCTAAGCATCATAATATTTAAATGCATTCATTTCAATTATCCTCCTTGCTTTCCACAAGTGCGTTTGGTGAAAGTAAGTTTAACTACTATTCATCAGGTCAAACGGTCTGTTCAGCTCTTTGTCCCTTGGGTCAATAAATCAATTGCTAAACATGGCACACGCCTTGGATGTATGTATAAAGCTCCCATGAGAAACCACATAACCTCAAACTATTATCTTTATATATATATAGTGATAATAAACAATGTTTTGTCAGAGCTACTAAACGTTTTCTGTCATTCTGGATGTTCTTCTTGAGGGGCGCTGTGCACAGATTTTTGTGTAAACTACTGGTATGAGCACGGAATGTGTTCGTAGCACGGAATGTGACGATTTCATTGGCTGAGCACGGAATGTGATGTATGATGATAAGAGCGCCCCTCACTTCACACAAGTGTTTTTTTCTTTCTTTCTTTAGCTGTGAGGAAAAAAACAACTAAACAAAAAAAAATGCCCACGCATAAGTAAAGCTCAAAATTAATTGCAGACAACACGATGCAATCTACTGTAATTGCACACTAATCCCACACCTTGGCAGCCGAGGCGGCGGCCCCTCCTTTCCCCGTGCTGGACTTCTCCCTCGATGAAGAGGAGTTACCCGCCGTCTTCTTCCTCGCTGAAGAGCAGTGGGACAGCGAGGTGGGCGAGGAAGATATTTTCCCTCCTTTTCTCGCCGTTGGAGAGGCGGAGCGCCTGCTCCGTTTTGACGGAGGAGAAAAGGACCTCCTCCCTCCTCTGTCCGATGGAGAGGCGGAACGCCTGGTGGAGGAGCTGGGCTTCATCTTGTTGATTTCAGACAGCAGGGCTGGAGCCAGAGCCTCCATCATGGCCTTCAGATCAGGATGGTCTGAGAGAGGGAAATATAGAGAGCAACAAAGAGGTTATCAGACAAAAAGGGAGAGAATGTGTGGGGGGGGGGGGGGGGGAAAGACAATGAGCCAGAAATAAAAGACAGAAAGAGAAAAAGGAAGACTTTTCTAAAAATTAACTTTAAAAGATTGCCTCCTTAGTCCATCTCTTCTCTATAGAGCGTCGCAGTCCCGCCCCCTACCATGGACCAGGAAATGAATCCCAATGCATTTTTCCCATAGACATTTCAAAAAGTATTTATTTAAAGACGGTTACGCCGCGGACAAAGCCAACTCGAGTCGTGACAACTCATGACAACACAAACAATATTTTGGACCAAACAAATAATTTCAAAGAAGAAAAACAACAAAAAAAGTTGTAACCTGCCGTTTTTTTTCTTCTTTCTAATAATTTTTTCGGCCCCAAAAATGATTTGTCACGACTCCAGTTGGCTTTGTCCGCGGCGTAAAAATGAACGGAGAATCATTTCCTGGTCCATGGTAAGGGGCGGGACTGCGACGCTCTATTATACAGCACTACAGTGATCAACAGAAATGGAGAATATTACTTATTATTGCTGTCTTACACATTAGACAATTAACAATGTTTATTAAAGCCATACTGTTCTGTGTTCCGACCTCATTTGTCCAGTAGTCATTTCTAACTATAATTGTCTATTGATCTGTCTTATCATATCAATCCATTTGCTCTCTTGAATCAGACATTTCCGTCATGTGCATGTGTCTCTGCACATGCACTGACTTTCGGTCTAACCTGATGTCTGCAGGAGTTTCTTGGCCAGGCTCTCTACGCTGGACTCCGTCGGTTTGCGCCCAGAGGATCTCCCCGTAGACGCCCGCCTCTCACGGCTCCTGGACCGCGAGTGAAGTCCGGAGGACCGCCGCGTAGACGCCCGCCTCTCGCGGCTCCTGGACCGCGATCGCTGTCCAGAGGACCGCCCTGGAGACGCACGCCTCTCACGGCTCCGGGATCGTGACCGCCGTCCGGGGGACCACGCCCTCTCATGGCTCCTGGGCCGTGATCGATCATCATGGTCTCGGCGAGGAGAAGGAGACCTGGTCCTAGATCTGGACCTGATGGATAAAACACGTTTTGTTTATAGTCTGTGTATTTGATTCATTCAGATCGCATTATGATTAGGTAATAATACACTGAATTAAAGGCGATAGATATTCGACCCTCACTAACCTTCGAAGGTGTCTGGAACTGCGAGGTGAACGGGATCGAGACCTTGAACGCGAACGAGCTCTTCGCGTCCCTCTCGCGCCGCTGCCCGATGACCTCGAGGGGCTGCGACGGGGACGGCGGGGGCTGGACAAGGAGCGAGATCCTGAGTGGCTTCGGCCTCGGGTCGCCTGGATATGCTGCTTGGTACCCTGGGAGGAAGAGGAGGGAGCAGGAACCGTGTCTCTGGCTGAGGTGCTGGGTACAGTGCTGAACGAGAGGGAGAGTTGCCATGGATGGATGACGAGATGGAGATGGATGACAAAAGGAAGAATGGTGTGGGTTAAAGTTGTGCAAAAGAGAATAGAAAATAATAACGCAAAAAGAACACACAGACAAACTCACCTGGCCACAGATCCAGTCCAGGCTGGAGTCTCTGCACTCCAATCCGGATACCTGGGAGAAATAAAATCAAGAATTAACTTGATCCATGCCATATTTAAAAAGATACGACTTAATGCAAAAGGTAACATTGTGACTATAGGCTAGCCTGTGCTCAATCTGTATGAGAATCTGAAGTCTAGTATTTCCATATAAATAAAACTAAAAGAATTTACACATGTTATGACAGGATCTAATGTATATGAAGTTTGAAAGATGCTACTCTCGGGTAGCCAAACGTTCAGATGTATAAACCTACCTATGTGTGGGGACATTAATTCAATGTAGTTAGTGACACTAACACTGCGTGGAAGCCATTCGGAAAGTGTTAAGAAAAAAACAAAACTGCATAGCATAACCATTGCTTTTTTTTCTTTAGCTTTTTTTTAAAAGATATCTTTGGGGGCTTCATCTGCCTTTTCATACCTGTACAGTATAGTGACAGGAAATGGGGGGGGGGGGGGGGGGGGGGGGGGGAGTGACACGCAGCAAAGGTCGTCGGGATCGGGAGTCGAACCCGCAACACGCTGTCAGGCTGGATAAGCAGCCTAGGTGCCCGGACCGGGGCACAAAAACGTTTTTGGGAAGGTGATATAGGTTGTTTTAATCACATGAAACCCAGCAGTCATATTCTGGGGGAGAAC
Source organism: Electrona antarctica (assembly GCF_951216825.1). Classification (NCBI taxonomy): domain Eukaryota; kingdom Metazoa; phylum Chordata; class Actinopteri; order Myctophiformes; family Myctophidae; genus Electrona; species Electrona antarctica. Next base: position 39,767,903 of record NC_136802.1, on the reverse strand, counting down.
GTTCACCAAAAACCGCAGATCTACAAGCTCACAACGCATCTCAACGCAACACATTCAGACATTCAACACATTCAACGGCCTGGCCAATCAGCAGCAGCTATCCCGCCTCTAGCTGCTGCTGATTGGCCAGGCCGTTTTGTGGCCGGGCATCAAGTCTGCCTGAGAGTTCCCAGATGGGAGCAGGAGGGGGGAACCCAGTGTACTCTCTGCGGCCCCATCTGGCGGAGTCAGGTTAATTATCCATAGCTATAGTTGGAACTCCAATCACTTTAATAGAGGGTTTCAGGGGTTAAAAGCAGTAGGCGTGAGTTTGTCAATGGCTGCTTTCTTCACTGTTGGAATTTAGATGTCACTAGATGTGATCAGTAGGCGGAGATCTCCGAGGCTACAAAGAACCTGACAAAGATTACAAAACTTAAGAAGAATAAGTACTGACAGATAGTGGAGAATTCGGCAGCTGTTGATGTGAAGGCTGGTATTCTGGTGTTCGAGCCATGTCTAGCAATAAAAGAAAACAACAACAGAAGCGTTAGGTAAGACAACATGGACGTCATCACTACTACTACTAGTAATTTCACAGCAACTCCAGCAGCAAATGTGCCACCAGTTTAGTTTCAGGGTCATGATCGTCAAATGACTTTTAATCAATTGAGTTTTCTGCGAGTCGGACATTGCACCGTTGGCATTCTAGTTGTCCATCAATTCAACCATTAACAGTTTTAAATATTTGGAGTCAATAGATGGACACAGTCCCTCCAACAAAATGTCCATTCTGTCTTCCTCTGAATAAAAGGAGAGTGAATTTGTGTCCTTGATGCAACAACTCCATGACAGATAGGGGGGAAATGTCCAGTTCGTTTCTTCTTTACAAAATCTTCAAGGGATGGCAGCCATCTTGGAACTAGCGACAGATACGACATTGCAGAGAAACCCTGGGTCATGTGGTGACATCAAGCAGAAGTCCGCCGGCATTCAGCAGGGCGATAACAACATCCATATTTAAGTCAGCAGTGGCACATGGGGTAAATACGGCTGGGGTTTCCCTGCAGATGTGCATACATTAACATATTTTATGAAGATTACAAGGTATACAAATTCATTGTAGAAAAAAAAAATCACACCCGTGTGAACTGAGTGGTGTAAGGTCTTATATAGACTGATCAGCAGTGGTCTGACGTAATGTCTGACGTAATGAAATCATAGCAACCGTGCTCATTTGTTTTGGTACGGACAGACACGGGTACATAGCTTTTTTTGGTACGAACAGACACGGGTACAAAGCCAGTTGTTGGGAGTGGTTTACACCACTCAAAAAAGGGTACTTAGGCACTTTGTCAGTCAAGTGTCTGGGCCGCAGAAAGATATTAATCATTAGAAGTGTATTATTGAAACCTACAATCAGCAACGTTTGGGCAAACATCGGTTGCTGTCTGGAAGTTACATCTAACTTGCTTCTTCAATACTGAATTTATACTACCTTACCCACCAACGGAGACATTTTACTTATTTCCCCGGCAAACAAATAAATGTGGTTTGGCCTATAGAAAGAGATGCGGCACTGAAACACCCTGGGGGTGTCATCTGGCAGAGGAATCAACAGAAATTGTTTGTTAAAACATAAAAAAACGAAATGTACAGATAAACATTCCGACATCCCAGTTTGAGTTTCTGGACCAATGCCCTCGGTAAAATGTACTTCCACGTCCTCCTCTTTACAACATTCACCACGAAACAAACATTTCATTCAAAATTAAAAGCTGCAATCCGTCGTGCTCTCTGAACAGAGCGAGGCAATTGCAAAACTAACATCTGGGGCTCCAAATGTCGGGGCCAAAATATGCACCGCTCATGAAAGCGGGAATACCTACTTGGCCTGGGGAGACATTGGATTATGAGCCTCATGCAGGGCTACTTATCAACTAGTGGGGCGTTTTACCCTACACGAGGGTCTACGTTTCTCAATGGAAAACACCACCACCACTGCAGATGTGCTACTTAAACATATTCCACCATACCGGTTAAAATAAAGTGTATCCATTACAATTAGTTCAGGATTGCAGCTTTAGTATAGACACATTTAGAGCCATACATCCTCTTCTATACAGCAACAACCATTTACAATACATACTAATACTTTCTAACTTTTAACGCTTAATAAATGGGCCATTAACACTACAGTATTTGAACTGGCTTAAATCAAACCAAGGTGGTAAACATGTACACAATCTTTTCAGGCCAATATCACCCCACATTTGTATCACTAATTCAGTTATGCAAGTTATTGCTAAATTACATAATAGACATAACAAAATAGAGGGTATGTGCGTGACTCATACCGGAAGTTATGCGGGAACGCCTGCTGAGTGGCAAAAAAACTACTATCTGGCCTTGACAGACGATACAGCCAAACAGAAAAAGTCCTATTGGATTACATTAAATGAAATTAAACTCACTTTGCCACTCGATTTGCCACTCACTATATGCATGCACAATTGCACAGACCCTCTATATTGTAAGTTACACTGCAAAAAACATTTATGAATTATGACAGATCAATCAACTCATTAAAATTAATTGAACACAAAAATAGAAAATTGGTCATCATGCTTAATCTCCGGCAAAGATAGAGATGATAATAAACCAAAGTGGTGCCCTGAATAGTAATGTATGGTCATGTCAAAACATTATTGAAAATAGTGCCCAAGTTAGGAATTGTGAATTACCCCACTAGTTAGACAAATACAAATGGCAGGTGACTAAGACAATGCATTTGCAGACATTCAGAAATGGCAGTGTTAGGCGCGATTCATACTCCTATTTTAGAGCCGAATAAAAGTCGGTTCGGCTCTGTAGAGCCTACAATGTGACGTCATTTGAGGTTCTGGGGGGGGGGGTTGGGGGACCGTCCTAAAGTCGGCTCTTCGGTGCTACTGAAAATTTCTGACGAGCCGAAATCATTTCGGCACTACAGCGCCGAAACAGCGGTAAAATAGGAGTATGAATCGGCCCTTAGTCCCTGTAGAAAAATACTGTATCATAGCCGTAGCAACTAGCAAACATGGGACTGTTGTGGAGCAACTCTGGGATTTTCCGCAGAAAGGTTTGACCCCTCCACAAAGCAGTCACATGAAGCTCGTTCTGAATGAACTACTGCCAGTGTTATTAAAGGTTTTAACAGATGGCACTGTTTGGCTGCATATAATACAGATATCAATGAGAATGCCTTCTTCCTGACACCTGCCAGATGGCCTTTTAATTCTCTATGTAGGTAGGGAAAGCCCAGAACAAATTAGGTCTGGCTAAATGACCTAAGCCATTACATTCATTACAGCTTATAAGACATAAGCTTCCGTCTTTTTTTCTTTTTGCTGTCAATTTGGTTTCCTGCAATGTTGACCAACCTTAATTTAACATCACAGGTTATTTGCTTTAAAGTTATCAACCAAAAGAAGATGCATTAGACAAAGTAGTACAATGTCTAACAACCGAGCCTAAAAGATTGAGAGAGTGTGAAGGCGGAATCATGATACAGATGGCAGAATCATGATACAGATGGCTATACACACACCTTTAGAAAACCCTTGTGGAACCCAAAACCAAAATACACCAAAAAGTAGTTCTGAGCACATCAAAATATTCAGCAACAATGTTTAAGCGACAGAAAGGAGCATAAAAAAATGTACATAAACTCCAACATTTAAATGTTTTTTTTCTTTTTTAACAAAAAAAGATCACTAAAATATTAAAATAATAAGAAAACAATCAAGAGAGGGGAAGTCAACAGGGCATAGGGTCTTCTACTCACCTTCATTGTTACACATTCTATGTTACACAGAGAACAGGTATGAGGAAATATTTTGGGCGTGGCCGCTGCGTAGTCTCTCATCATGCTGGGCGTCGGGTACCGACCAGCCCTCTGCGATGGCGGCTGGCTCTGGGTCGTAGAAGAAGACGCCAACGGTGGGTTGACAGGTATCGTTGCGGTACGATGACCAGAGTTCTTCACGTTGACCACTATAGGCGACCATGGCTTGGTTTGCTGCTGCTGATTGTTCTGAGCCTCTTTTCTGACTGCTGACCCTTTACTCTGAGCTGAATCTTGACCATGGGTCTCACTGGTGTTGAGGACCACAAGGCCAGGTCGGCTTTGGTTCACCCCACGGACCTGGGTTGGCGTGGCGGTGGCAGGAGTCAGAGTCGTTGGCTGCTTCTCTGGTCCAGTTCGCATCGTTCTCACCGGAATTGGTTTTGCCGGTGGTGACTCATGGATTCTGTGATCCACGTCTTTCTTCAGAAGTGAGATTCGATTCTGAGCAGCCACCAATGCGTTGGTCAACTCCCTCATTTTCTTTTGTTTATCTGAGTCATTAGGGGCCTGTTGGGGAGGCAACATCGATCCTAGGGACGAGATGGAACCGGCAGCTGAACTTGTCTGGAAGGAGCCAGCACTGTCAGAACTTGTCTTGAACGGGCCGCCACTGGCAGAACTTGTCTTGAACGGGCCGCCACTGGCAGAACTTGTCTGGAAGGAGCTGCCACCGGCAGAACTTGTCTGGAAGGAGCTGCCACCGGCAGAACTTGTCTGGAAGGCGCTGCCCCCAGCAGGACTTGTCTGGAAGGAGCTACCCCCAGCAGGACTTGTCTGGAAGGAGCTGCCCCCAGCAGGACTTGGCTGGAAGGAGCTGCCCCCAGCAGGACTTGGCTGGAAGGAGCTGCCTCCAGCAGGACTTGGCTGGAAGGAGCTGCCCCCAGCAGGACTTGTCTGGAAGGCGCTGCCCCCAGCAGGACTTGTCTGGAAGGAGCCGGCACTGGCAGAACTTGTCTGGAATGAGCCGGCACTGGGCCTGGCAGAACTTGTCTGGAAAGAGCCAATACTGGGAGATGCTGTGCTGCTGAATTCTTTCAACCCAGCATCTTTTGTCAGTGGCTTGCAGCCTTGAGTGCTACTAGCAAAACTGTCCATCATCGGCAACCTGCTCCCACTCACACCACCAATATTTGCAGTGGCACCACTATTAAGAGTTGCATCAATCTCAGCCCCAAAGTATTTACTGGTATGTCCATAGTCAATCACTTTGCTTGGCTGGTGAAAGGTAGATGATGTCCCCTCTTGTCTCTTGACTGTCCCAAGTAGTCCGACAGGGGGGTCTGATCCACTCGCAACACTTCCAGCTTGAGGCCGGTGGTCCATGTCCAACCTGCTGGAGAGAGCAGCAGTCCTCTTGTTCTTCTCAATTCGGATACTTCGCAGGATGAACGGTAAGTTAGCAGGTGTCAACTGATCGTCTGGGTAGTCGCTGAGATGCTCCAAGTCGTCATCGGCAAGGCCAAAGTGATGCAGGATGTTTTTGGCAGATTCAGACGTGTATTGGGGCCGGCTGGGGTTGGAATTGGCATTTAAAGGGGACTTCTCAGAAACTGAGTAATCCCCACTGCTCAGCGAGGAAGATGCAGGTCTAGCATTGACATTGCTGCTCACATCACTCCTACCACTAGCATAACCAGGTGTCTGATATGGCTGGGAGGATTGGGAGGCTTGAGAAGAGTGAGGATATGATTGTGAGGACTGGGAGGGTGAGAGTAGAGGGATGTTTTGATCCAATGATTGGTAATAATTAGAGGAGGAAGCCGTGGCAGAGGGTGTGCGGAAGCCTGACATCCAGTCCAGAGATCTACCGCCACCTTGTTTCTCCATGTTCATGTCCAAACGGCCAAGAGAGGTGGAGCTCGACGATGAGGTGTAAGACGTCATCCCTGCACCTAGGGGACGCCTATCGTCCCTGGGACTCTTATCCAGGTACGAGTCCTGGTCTGTGGCCTGCACCTGCTGTCTCTGCTGTAGCATTTGGCCTGCCAGCCTGGACTCCTCTCTGGCCCCTCTGATATGCATTTCTATGGCATTCTCCAAATCAGAGGGGTGTGTGGAACTACTCAGACCATACTGGGGCAGCATCGATGAGCGCATAACCCCAGGGGTGGTGGATGTCGCAGAGAAGGACGCATTGGCAGATCCAAAACCAGAGTTAACAGACCCAGAGCTTGGATGAGAAGGCATTCCCAGAGAGTCCATGCCTGTCTGGGCACCAGAGAACCCATACTGCCCCTGTGTGGATTTCTGGTTCCCAGATGCATAAGGATTATAGGGATAGGACATGGTGTTTGCAACCTTTAGAAGGTTTAGCAGGTTGATGGCCGCAGCTGTAGGGGAGGGGGGTTTTACAGATAGATATGGGGTGGAGGTCTTGGAGTTTGTTGTTGGTGCAACGGTGCGGTTGCTGGCGGCAATAGCGTTGCTTATCTGTGTCAGGGCAAGCTGGGCTTTGATTTGAGCCAGCTGCAGGGAAGCGACTTGCTGGCCAATCAGGAAGGACCTCCCAGAGAGCCCTCCAATCAGAGGACCCGTAAGGGGCCCGGGGGTGGGAGAAGGGGGACAATGCTCCAATAGCAACGAAAAGCTGAAAAAGTTAGCAGAAACAACAAAAAATGTTATTCAATTGGAGTTGCCCATGAAATCTAAATCCTCATCATCTGGAAGGTCTTGGATTGATTGGTGCAGTCTGGTTAGCCATTTCTTATAACACGTTCTGGTCCCCGCTAGGGTACATAAGAGAAAGGAAAGAAAAAGCAACATTGCAGGCAGAACAAAGCCATATTGGTTTAACAGCAAACAAAGGCAATTTGACTACTTTCTTAGTTAGCTCAACTGAAATCATTGAGATTGATAGCAGCCAACAGCACACAACACACATTCTGACGTAGCATTATTTAACTGGTCAGTTTTCAAAAACAATCTCTCCATTCAAACACATTTGCATGAACGCTTAAGGCTCATACATAGTCTGGATTTTCGGTGGTGGGGTGACCACCGAACTACAACATGACGTCACGAGCCGCGGTGAAGAGCAAACCACCGCCCACCGCTCCAGCCCTTCTCTCTGTTTTTACTCACCACCGCTCAACGTTATTTCAGCTCCGGTGGTCAGCTCACCACCGGAGCGGTGGTCACCTCACCACCGAAAAACCAGACTATATGAATAGGCCTTTACAATCTATTTAAAATGACGAATCACAGGGTTAGGTGGAGTTTGGACGATATTGGATTGGATGCAGTGTTTTAGTGAATCATCATTGGGATGTTTATTTTTGTGGTAGCCTTGTGGTAGCCTCGGTACCCAGGCTTTCATTTTTGTCGGCGCAAAAATTGAAAGCCTGGGTGGGGGGGGGGACGCACGCATTGACCGCTCTGGTCTAGAAGTGGTAGTCAACCCTTCTGGGTGGGCGTCGCTCCAAATGATGTGACGTAGCGCTGCACTAGGGGGGGAGAGGAGGGGCCGGGGCTGACGGGACAGATCGTTGAGATCCAATCAGGGCGTGCGCAAATCTCAGCCGCGACCCGCCCCTCTAGACCAGAAACCTAACACGTTAGCTCAGGCTAGCCTTGTAGCATCATCCACACAGTAGTACAAAAGCAGATAGGCCCCTTTTGCGTCAACGTCATTAAAGGCCTATTCACACTCGTTTTAGGTGATAAGCTCCACCGTTTTGGTGGTTAGCAAAAACACGCCGTCACGCTGTGACGGCGTGTTTTCAGGGGTCACCGTATCACCTAAAACTGGAGTTACTATGAATAGGCCTTTAGTTCCAGCGTTCGCTGGATTTAAAACGAAACATTAGATTGGAGGCAATATGAATGACCTCATTCAGAATAGTAGCTATTCAACTACTGAACATAGTCATGTTGATAGTTTGATACGTATATGCGGTAAGTTGAACACATGCATGCTCACACACCACGTCTGTACAGCTTCTCTACAGCTGCCACTGTCTGTAAAGACATTTTAAAAAGAAAGATTAGACAACTTAAGGATTGGACTGAGACGATGCATAAGAAATGCTTGCGTTTCTAACACACTTCAAATCAAGTTAAGGTTAAAACCAGTATTATCTGTTGTAGGTGGATAAGGTATGTCATGCCCATTAATCTGCAATGTATTGGCGAACTAGGAAGAGAAAATTTGGTATAGAGCCACAGATAACCAAGGTCTGACATAATTTACACAAAACACAACACATCCATTCTCAAATAAGAACTGCGTTTCCAAAAATAAACGATAAATGATCCTGGTGGTTTGACTCAGATGGATATGAAGAATCAACTGACTGCAAAGACACCACTAACGTTACTGCCGCCAAATTAGTTAAATCTTCACTAGAAACAGACAGTATCAAATACGAGTGATTAACTATCATAAACGATACAGAGCCACCTCCGTGACAATATCACAGAGGCAGTTTGTTTATTTTTGGCCCACAATGCTTATATGATACAATTTGATGGTGACCCAATGTTATTCTCCATAGAAAAGGACTTCCGTTCACCCGGGGGATGAACTACCGCCAGGACTTCGGTACTCTATTAGTGACGTGTATGACGTGTGACAGCTGTGTTCAAGAAGACTTTGTACCTTGTTTTTTTATGGATGGCAGAGGGGCAAAAACAAATGAAATTGCAGCGTTGGCATGGATGTATTGATGCATGTACATGTTCAACTAATGTTTTGCCTCCACTTACTCTGGATAGTGTCATGTTTACAGAAAAGGGGCCTATAGATTACCTAACTTGACCGAAAATAAGTATATTTTATCTGATTTTTGCATGAATCCTCTGGCCTTAGTTAGGCAGTAGAATGTACACGTACCCTGTCCTACCAGGTAACTTTGAGGGGCGCTAGCCCCGCCTATGCCCAGCTGTGTACCAAATTTGAGATGATTTGATTGGCTGAGCACGTAATGTGATGTATGACAATAATAGCTCCCCTCACTTCACACGAGTGTGATTTTTACAATCCAGGTCGATTTTATGAATCTTGTCCATATGGCTGGTTGTATAGAAAGAAAATGGTTGCATGCACCGTAGGGATGGAAATTGTGAGTAATTAGGTAAACTATAGTCAAGTTAAAATGTGTAAACAGTTGTTTCTGTAAAGACACCAAGGAAAAGCGAGTGATTTCAAAAAAGTGCTTGTTTTGGTTCATGCAATATCCTGTGTATGTCCAATGTTTTACAGCAATGCAACATGACTTGTTCTCATCATTGACAACAAGGCGGGCCAAAAGTGAGGCCTTGTGCCGATCCGAGTCTTCAAGCCATGGTGGGTTATCAAGTGAACTAAAATGGGTTATGGTTAAACTTTTGAACATATGAAACCTTAACCTAAAAATAATATTACCAGAATACTTATGCTCAATAATATGCTTTAATAGGCTTTCAGGTCTGGTCAAGATGACCCTGACAAATCCGAACTGAAACCAGGTCAACAATGACAAGTGCCTGTATATGTCAACATACTGTAGCTACAAGAAATAAAGAATTTTATACTGAACGAAGACGTCTTCTGCTGATATTGCGGGAGTCTCGAGTTGTCTTGGCTCTTAGTCAGAAAGGAAGTGTACTGTGCTTTCACGTCACTTCTACAAACTCAATGAGACATATATAGTCAGTACATTTTGTCTATTTGACATGCTAAGCTCAAAACCTTGTCAGCAAAGCAAAGCTCCAGAGACCGACAAACAAAACAAAGTACATTTAGACTTAAGCTTACATCCACCTATTGTAACCGTGATGCATCACGATGCCGTTGCCCATTTAGGCCCGACGTCGAAATAAATAAAAAGTCTTCTGAAAGAATATTATATTCAAATATTTGTGCCACATTTTCACGATTTTTCAAAAATAGCAGACCTACAAGCTCATAGCGCGCCACCGAGTGGCGCGCTATGAGCTTGTAGATCTGCTATTTTAGTATAACAAGTATAACATAATGCTTAGTTAAAACACCAAAACGGGTTCCCGTCCAGAATGGGTTAATGGTCCCAAATTAGCAAGTCGGGAAAACCGGTTTTACCTATCGGCCGGAGTTGCGTCTGCGTTCCGTCCCCCCCGTCCCCCACCCCACGATGCTAATTTGCCCAGTCAACATTTTAATCCATGCTACGCGCCTGGCTAAATTACTTAATTAATACCTGCCAATCAATGTGTTATGGTTATTAGATTCCTCCACTTTGATACAAGAATCAAAGACCATGGCTTGTTCCACTAAGGCTAAGCCATGGACTTTGACAAACATCCATCTGTTTTTGACGTTCATGCACAAGTGGTTTTCTCAGCAGTAAACCGATGGATTGTGCAGTCCAAGTAGGGAATGAGACATTGCCCCAGGTATCTCAGGATCTTGCTCACGAGTGAGGGGAGGACGGAGGAGATCAGCCGGAGAATCGGAGCAGCAGGGGCGGTATTGCAGTCGCTGTACCACACTGTTGTGACGAAAGGAGAGCCGAGTCAGGAGGCAAAGCTCTCTGTCTACCGAGCAATCTTCATTCCTAGTCTCACCTATGGTCATGAAGTGTGGGTCATGACCGAAAGAATAAGGTAGTGAATACAAGCGGCCGAAATGAGTTTTCTTCAACGGGTGGCTGGCATCTCCCTTAGAGATAGCGTGAGAAGTTCAGTCACGCAGAGTGAATCACATCGACTCACTGGCCTTGGAACGTCTCGGGATCCCTCAGGAGGAAGTTACTAATGTTGCTCTGTAGAGGGAAGTCTGGAGCTCTCTAGTGGAGCTGTTGCCCCCGCGACCCAACTATGGACAAGCGGTTGAAGATAGATGGATGGATGGATGGATGCACAAGTGACTAGTGCATGAACTTCAAAAACGGATGTAAGACCTTTGCCCTGAAACACTGCAGGGTTGTTTTTGCACCAGGGAAGCTAGTTAGCTTGAAATCACTCAATGAGAGAGTGGCCCTTATTCCGATAAACAAATACAAGAAAGAAGGGACAGCACCAGGGGGCTGAGGCACACATTAACATAGCTCAGTAGTCCACTGGCTCTCAAGGTGGGGTCCACGGACCCCCATGGGCCTTGGGTGAGTTCCAGGGGTCCCCAAATAAATAAAAATAACTGACAGTTTGGAACCAAGAGAGGACGACTTTTTTTAAAACATTAAAATCCTGTCAAATTGGTACCTGAGGCCATATTAATATCAAACAGCGGGTCCTTGAAATTGAAAAGGCTGAGAATCACACCGTAGTCCAAATATCCGTTTTTAGGACTGTATTTATTTACTTGTTAAGCATAGACAACCACCTCCTGTACAAGGAGGACGGACGTCCAAAACAGACATGCTTCGTCCTCATGAACCGCCCTGTATGTTAGCTAGCTAGCATCAGGAATTGCATTACGCATTAGGGTTTAATAACTGGTTTGTATGCATCGTCGCACGCACGAGTCACGACCGAACAGACGCAAAATCGAAACGTGCTTTCGACAGAAATGGCGTATTTTCTAGGGCTTAACAACTGTGTCATTTTTGTCAATCGACTGTGGTCGAGCAGCAGTTGAAAGGCCGCAGCCGGACGTAGCACGACTCTGCACGAGCCATGGTGTCGTCCGCAGTAACAGTTATTGTATTGAGTTGTGCTTTCTTTTTAAATGTATTGTATTCTACATACTGTTAATAAATCAATCAATCAACCAACCAGCCTGGTCCGCCGGGGGTCGCATAGGAATAAATCTCGTAGAAAACAAAAACACAAATATAAACAAACTTGCGTTAATCACAAAGTGAACCCGTTGTGTTAAAAAGAAAAAAGCAGTCACGGTTATACCGTACCTTTTGTTATTGTTTTTTTAGGGGGTTCGTTAAAACTTGTGTTGCTGTAGCTCTGCAGTGCTTCTCTTCTCGTATGCTATATTGTTGCTCGACACAAACTGTGTTGCCAGATTGTGAGAGGAATAAGCACGCCCAAAAGAAGCGGCCACATCATGATCACTACATGCTGCGAGCCTGCGACCCGTTGTGAGCTTGTAGATCTGCAATTAGAAATAATAAACCACTGGTTTAATTAAACAACATTTAGGAAGCAAGCCCAAAATAACCAATATTTACAAGCGACTTTACAGAAGAAACAAGGCCAAAGTCGCTTATAATGGGCAGACATGGCAACACTGCATGCAAACACGGATGCTTATCCATTCCTGTTTACGTCCAGTTTACATCCCATAGCCTGGCGGGATGTGTGTGTGGCGCTTGTGATTTGCTATTATGCTACTTAGCAACCGCCTATTAAAATCTTTCTTTCTTTCTTTCTTTCTTTCTTTCTTTCTTTCTTTCTTTCTTTCTTTCTTTCTGTCTGTCTTGTTTTTTCTGTAAAGTAGCTTGCAGGCTGGCCTGCCTGCCTGCCTGCCTGCGCCTGCCAGCCTGCCTGCCTGCCCCAATGTGAAGGTTTCACTGTCAGTCTGATTTGGGGTGTCATCTGCTGGTGTGCTAGTCCAGACTAGAGTCAACACAGCATTAGCTCTGATCCATAGCTCTAATGCCTTCATTAGCAGCAAATGGCATTAGGGCTATGGATGGACCAGAGCTAGAAATCAAGAAAGATTCAAACTAAAAAAGGCTTTAAATATTTCACTTCAGGCTCAATTAATCGAGAATATATGAAAGTTTCACTTCAAGGTACCACTGCGCCATTCGAGCACAGTTACTTTCTTTTCTCAGCTTTATTATTGTTATGGCCGTAATCTTGATGTTTCACAGTATTTTTGCAGACCTCACACACACTTGCATTTCTCTGGATGTGCCTGTACGAGTAGTGAAAAAAATAAACCTTCCTATAATTACCGTCTCTTGATTCCATTCGACTTTGAAATATCTTAAAATGTGGTGGTGCCAGAGGAAAGGCCTAACCTGACTCCGCCAGATGGGGCAGCAGAGAGTACACTGGGTTCCCCCAGGGGAAAGGCCACTATGTCACCAAAATCAGTGATCATGTACTTTTCTAGTGTTAGGGAATAAAATATGTGGTCTATTTTTGGTCTAATGGTGGCACTAGAGGCAAGGCCATGGAGTCACTATAGGGGCCTATGGGATAGACTGAAAGGTGCACTGAAAATGTCACTGAGGTGAGGTGTAGGGGTGTATAAGTGCTATACAAAACATGCAAACACTCAAGTCAAGTAAAAGTACCTCTGTACTTAAGTACACTTGAATAAATGTACTTAGTTACTTTTAACGCACCCCTCACCAACCTTAATCCGGTCGTCTTAACGCACCCCTCACCAACGTACCAATGACTAGTCTAAACTAAGTATGCACCCCACTTCCGTAGTATAATAATGAACACATTTGCATCAGACTACCATTTTAACACACTGACTGGCAACCAATTCAATTCAATTAAATGGAGCTTTATTGGCATGAGAAAACATACGTTTACATTGCCACAGCAAGAGTAAAGAGTCTCCCTTCCCCCCCCCCCCCCCCCCCCCCCATTTTGGGAGTGGGGTCTGCTGTGGTAGCCTTTCTCCATTCAGGCTGAGTCTGTACCTATAGTCAAGGCTTTCCTAAGTGTTGGGTTGTTTACCATGCTCAAGTTTTCAGCAATGTATATTTGTATATTCTCTAGTGCCAGATAGTATTCCATTTTGCTTTGGTTTTGGGTTGTCTCTTTACACTTTACAGTATGCCAGCCTTGCCTGGTAGCTAAGCAAAGCAAGCAAAGTTCTTTGTTTACCCAGGGTGAATGGACTAAGCTCGACAAACTTGTTTACAGCCAGACCCTGCTCATAGAACATTTCATGGTAGGGGTTCAATGCCTTGCTCAAGGGCACTTCAGCGGTGGTAATTTGAACGTGCCGGTCCGGGGATACGAACTGGCGACCCACCGATAACAAGACCGCTCCGCAAACCGTTCGGCCACCGTAGCTTTCTTTTGGTCTTCTTATAATCTGGTTAAGGCCAATGGGTTTTCCATCTGGTTGACTGGTTGTGTCAACCGTTTGTGCACAGATTCCCAGGACCAGCTGAATAAGGGGGAAACTGTACGTTTTCCCTATGGTTGAGGGCTATTATGGAGCCTGTCCTGTTGAGTGCAGAGGATGGATTTGCAGAGTTCCATGTGCAGAGTCTCGGTTTGGTGTTTATCCCATTTCGCAGGTTCTTGGTTGGCAAGGGGACCCCAAGATCTCACAACTATAGAGGTTGATGGGTTCTATGACAGAGTCGAATATCTTTAACTAGATCTTTATTGGGATGTCTAGATTCCTAGTTCCTTTTGATGGCATAGAAGGCCCTTCTTGCCTTTTCTCTCAGGTCGTTTGCAGCTTTGTTGAAAATAAATGTCCTGTGCTACTGATGTTTAGGCGGAGGTAGGTATACTTTTGCGTGTGTTCTAGTGCCGTTGTATTTAGAAAGAATTGTTGGTTCGGGTGGTTGTGTCTTTTTTGGAAAATTATATTTTTTGTCTTGGCTAGGTTCACTGTCAGGGCCCACGTCTGTGAGAATTTGTGCAGGAGGTCAATCTGCTGCTTCTTACAGAGATAAACAATTTAACAAAATGTACGGTACATTTTCAGGGAGAAAACAATACGTTTATTTAGCACCTTAAATTTCTAAATAGTACATTTAGATATTGTTATTATTAATATTCACCTACATACATTTTTGTATGACTATCACTAAGACACTGCACACTGCGCGATGAGCTCATGAGAGAAGTACTGTTCTCAGGGGAAAGCAGGGAGACAGATTACTGTAGCTATATACAGTACAAAGATAAGAGAGGTACTTGCTTGTGTCATGGGACCAAGCTGTATACCCGCCTAAGCAATAAATACCATATCAGATGTCTGAACGAATGCCGGCGAACTCGCCAGTTTATCAAGCCGCCGCGGCGAACATTCTTCAACAATGTCTTCATCGTTATGCTAACATGCTGTCTTCATCAGTGTACTATGTCAAACTCCCAGAAGTTATAGGTCACTTCCAAAGTGATAGAATTATTTTGTGGAATTAAATGGTCAGCTAGATGATGATAAAAAGGTGAGTATGTGAATACCAATGATAAGTAGGCCTACCATTTCAGGAATATTGTTTACTAATTAATTACATTGTTTCTGTACTTTGGTGTTTAAACTTTTAGCATTCCTAAGTTAACTCTAAACAACTATCCTCTCTCTTTCTCAATTCAATGCAATTTAAATTAAGCTAAAATGCACTAAATCGTGGCGAGTTGGTAAACTGACGAGTTCTCCGGATACCGTCTGAACATACCATAAGGCCTTAATTAAGATGAAAAACATAATAACAATGTAATTCTACATTGAAGTAATGACACCCTAGTTAAAAGGTTCATCTAACTGGAAAAAGGAGGATCGGCTCCTGCATTTAAGCATTGGCTAAATGAAATGACTAGTACGCTTCATCTTGAGAGAATAAGGTATTTCCTGAGAAACAGGGAGAGACAATCTGATAAGGTTTGGCTGCCCCTTGTCCATTACTTGAGTAGAAACAATTAATAGACAGGATACCACTGATATGGTTGACTGTACGCCATTTTCTTTTCAGATGTTTCCCATTTTTCATCTTACTATTTTATTCTATAGTATGCGGTGTCACTGAGCAGTATATGGGTGGGAGGGTTGAGGGTTTTCTTTCTCTTTTTTGTCCTTGTATTTTTTATTTCTTTTTTTGTTTTCTATAAAAGAAAAATGTAATTCATATCACAATGTTTAATCTACAACAATTTATAATGTGTTCTCAATAAAAACCTATTTGACAAAAAAAAAAGAAGGTTAATCTGAACATCCTGCCTCTCCCTATATTAGTAGAGGACCTAGCTAAGATATGTATGCACTTCATTTAGGAGAGAATATCTCAACTGTTCTTGACTAATATGACCCCTGCGAACAACGTGAGAACTGTGAACAATTCTCTATCCGGGTCGAAATACCCGAAAATGACCACACCCTTTTTAAAATGACCACAACCTGTTTGCTACGTCAAACATAGCTATATTTTCTAAACCGTTTGTGTGACAGATTTCCTGAGGTGCTCAAAATGTTCAGAATACTCATGACTAGAGATACATATAAATACACATAAATCTAATTTGACATTTCATGAGAAATCAACCATAATAGCTAAAAACTGTCCATTTATTACATATAACTACCTACATACAGCAACTGCCATATAGTTATGAATTTAAACATTGCAGACTTAGAATAAATGTATTCATTTATGTCATGTACTATACATGAACTGATAATTTGGAATTTGAAACCTATGGGATTTTATTAAATAAAGAAACCGAGCATTTGATCAAATTAGATTAGATTTCCTGAGGTGCTCAAAATGTTCAGAATACCCATAGAAATGTGTAAAATGTAAAATCCTTCAAATAGTAGCAGATGTCAGAGATGTCCCCAATACTCAGGGATCTGACCAATTCTCTGTGCTCTGGAGACTGGAATCTGTACCTCAGTGCTATAGAGAGGGCAACTTCGTTGTTCTTCTTTTTTGGGAGAACAAACTACAGTCGATGGACACCATTATTCCTGCAGGACTGCTATCAACTTAAGGAGAAGTTCCCACTCCTCTACGACTCCTATATGAAGGGTGGGTTTGTGATAAACACCACCAAGAAAGGGAGTGGAGTGCCCTTTGACCAGGCACTAGAGCAGTGCTACAACCGGCCTGCCAAAGTGAGTGGGGGCATAATTGGGGTCACCAGGAAGAAGGAAGCAGTAGCTCTGTGGGGAATTATCAAACATAAAAAAGACCAGTATGTTGACCTCCTGAAGAGGAAGGATGATGTTGAGGGAGAACTCTCACTTCACCATGACTTCAACCCGAGTACTGCAACGAAGATCGTTACAATGGTGAAGGATATCGAACAGTGCATACCTCAAGGTATGCAGTCCTCTACAAGACCAGGTAGCACTGAAGAATGTTCTCACTGGAGAAATAGTGACCAACGCAGAAAAGTTGTTGTGCTGTTTGAAGGAGGGCAGTGCTGCTTATTCTAAATTTATCGATGATCGACTGATAAATAGATCGACATCGATATACTCAACAATAAGCAAAATCAAGCTTACATCCCCTAAGACCACCTTAAATGTGACTTCCAAATCAGACATCAAAGATGAGACAATCAAAGCTGTCAGGTTTATTGAGTATGGCTGTCACCGGGGGTTCACTGTTGAGGAGCTACTCCAGCATGAGATCACCAACTTACCATGTTTCTTGGTTGACAAAGACGGATACTTGCAAAAGACCTTCCATGACTTTGCTCTTGCCTTGACGTCTATGGTCACCAAAGCTGGCTCCAACTGTGATGAGATCTACATTGTGTTTGACAATTACAGAGAGGATAGCATCAAGAATGGAGAGAGGGAGAGAAGAGCAAAGTCAAAAGACATGATTGTCCTTGATGTGATAGCACCACAACAAAATGTGCCGGTGGTATTGGAGAGGTTTTGGTCGTCTTCGATCAGTAAAACCGCATTCCAGTCATTCTATGTTGAGTGGCTGACCACCAATTATCGAGACACAAAACCTCTGTACCTTGGTATATCACCACAGGCATGGATTGTGTCGGAGGGGTGTGCTTCTCCCTTCCCTCGGCTCAACTGCACACACAAGGAAGCTGATGACAGAATGATGTTCCATGTGCAGGACATTGTTAGTCACCGGAAAGGATCTACATCTCTGACACTGTCATCAGGTGACACAGATGTATTTGTTTGCCTGTTGTATCACCTCACAGTAAACTGGAGAAAACTTGGCCTCCATGAGCTCTGGCTGATCCGCAACTCAGGGGTGAAAAGGTCAGTACTGCCACTCCATGCTATATGCAAAGAGCTGGGAGATAAGCTCACAAAGTGTCTCCCAGCACTCCATGCGCTGACTGGGTGTGATACTACAAGCAAAATATCAACCAAGCTTGCAGCCCTCAACACTGTCCGCAAAGCAGGCAATTCCACCTTGATCGAACATTTTGACTGCCCACAACTAGTAGAAAGATCTATGGAGATGGCAGAAACCTTTTTGGTGAAGTGTCTCAAAAACGGAGACTTGGAGACATTTGATGACCTGCGTTTCGACGTATTTGCGAGCAGTGCCCTCAAAATGGATTTTGAGAGAACTCCTTGCACCTCCAACAATGCGAGGAAACACATCCTACGGGCATATTATCAGCAACAGCTGTGGGTCCAAGCCCCATTTAGAGATGCCACCAGCATACTTAATGCAGAGTCTTATGGTTTTGTGAGAAGGGACAGCGTATTTGTCCCCGATATGGTGACCTCAAAACCCGAAGGCCTGCCAGATCCGTGCACATGTGGCAAGTGTGCACGCAAGAATGGGTGTCTGTGTCGGGTAGCTGGGATGCCCTGTTGCGTGTACTGCAAATGCAAAGCAGGTGATTGTTGCAAAAACACTAACAACAAATAGATGTGGCATAGCAGCTTGGACTCATCATGCATAGAAGGAAGCATGAGGTCATGAGGCCCTACATAGGCCCTCATCAAACCCTGTGCACTCACGACACTGCCCCTGCTGCCACCCTTCTGACATTCCATGTTGATCTGACTTCATCAAACCCTGTACACTCAAGACACGCTCCATATATGGCCAGTGCTTCTCGCCCTCAGGCGTCTTACTGTTGTAGTGGTTACAGTTGTATTACTATATTTGTCTGTTGTGCAATTTATCTTCCACTTTGTGTGTATTGAAAATGGAGGACCCTGAACAAACAAGTCTTAATTGCTTTTTCTGGTTTTATGCTCGTAGCAGCTTTTGTATTGACCTGTACTTTTGTTTTAACTATACTGTGAATACAATGTTCAATCAATGTATGTCTGTTTGTCTTTTTGTTTGGAGCACGGAATGGTTTGTAGCACAACCTATTGACCCCTGGAGATCATTGGGGTCATTCATTTCAAGAAACATTCAATTGATAATTGATAAAGTGTATATTAATGAAATGCTCGTTTCTTTATTAGAAACAATCCTTATATGTTTCAAAATCAAAATGATCAGTTCATGTACAGTGTATGGCATGAATTAATACGTTTATTCTAAGTCTGTAAGCTTTAAGTTCACAACTATATGGCAGTTGCTGTATGTAGGTATAGTTTTATGTAATAAATGGCCAGTTTTTAGCTATTTTGGCCGATTTCTCATAAAATGTCAAATTAGAAATTTTACACATGTATATGTACCTCTAGTCATGAGTATTCTGAACATTTTGAGCACCTCAGGAAATCTGTTGCACAAACGGTTTAGAAAATATAGCTATGTTTGACGTAGCAAACAGGTTGTGGTCATTTTAAAAAGGGTGTGGTCATGTTCGGGTATTTCGACCCGGATAGAGAATTGTTCACAGTTCTCACGTTGTTCGCAGGGGTCATATTAGTCAAGAACAGTTGAGATATTCTCTCCTAAATGAAGCGCATACAAATCTTAGCTAGGTCCTAGACTACTTATATGGCCGAACTTATACAGCGACACAACCCCACCAGATCTCTGAGGTCTGTGGACCTGTCACTACTGACCGTGCCAACGGCTCGGACCCTCAGAACAAGAGGTGACCGCGCTTTTGCGGTGGCGGCCCCCGAGCTTTGGAACAACCTCCCCCCATATTAGAGCTGCTCAATCAATTACCATTTTCAAATCCCTTCTTAAAACGCACCTTTCTTCCCTGGCTTTTAATGTGAACTGATTTTGAATGTGAACTGTGAACTTGAAATGTGAACTTTTTAGGCACTCCTGTACAGTATTACATATCCCACATTGGTTATTATGTTATATTTATATGCTTGATGTATTCTGCTTTGCACTTTTTGTCTTCTTGTTGTGAA
Organism: Electrona antarctica; assembly: GCF_951216825.1. Lineage (NCBI taxonomy): Eukaryota > Metazoa > Chordata > Actinopteri > Myctophiformes > Myctophidae > Electrona > Electrona antarctica. The sequence goes on along the minus strand of NC_136802.1, from coordinate 39,748,200 downwards.
GCACTTTGGTCAACTTCGGTTGTTTTAAAACGTGCTATATAAATAAAGGTTGATTTGATCTGGACCATCTTGTGTGTGCACTTCAGGACAGTTCTTAAGTTGATTGAGTTTTATCAGACGTGCCCTCTTTATTAAAGACCCATGGTAACAAGTCCTCCGCTCTGAGGCCATATATCAAATCTGCTGAACCTGCAGAATGAGTGGTTGGTTGATAATCTGCAGGCCCACACACATAGAAACAACATGCATAGTTTCCATAATGCACTTAGACTATCTACACCCCAGGAACTGCTCCCTGGCACCTGTTGGATATGCTGATGGAACAACTTGTTATCAAGGACCAGACAGTGATAGTGAAGCAGTTTATTATATAAAAATAAATAAAAGAGAAAACAATGTTGTATATATTTTGGGCATTCTATGCCTTTTTTTGATAGGACAGTATAGACTGACAGGAAATGGCGAGAGATGGGGAGTGACACACAGCAAAGATCGTCCGGATCGGGATTTGAACCCGTGACACGCTGTCAGGGTGGATTAGCAGCCTAGGAGGTGCCCAGACATTTACGACAGCCGTCCAGGAGGCTGAGCATTTTCACACCATGCTCAAGCACCGTACCTCAGTGGAACCAACTGTACTGTAGCACCATACCCCAGTGGAACCAACTGTACTGTAGCACCGTACCTCAGTGGAACCAACTGTACTGTAACACCGTACCTCAGTGGAACCAACTGTACTGTAACACCGTACCCCAGTGGAACCAACTGTACTGTAGCACCGTACCTCAGTGGAACCAACTGTACTGTAACACCGTACCTCAGTGGAACCAACTGTACTGTAACACCGTACCTCAGTGGAACCAACTGTACTGTAGCACCGTACCTCAGTGGAACCAACTGTACTGGCAGAGGCATGACATGAGCTCCCTGAATAGCAGACCTTGCGAGATGTAGACCACTGTTTGCCAAACTGTGGACCCAATTGTTAAGGGTCGTGAGTAAATATCTCCTTGTTTCCGTTTCCTATACATTCAAAGAATCTATAACTACACACACACACACAGATATGTTTTTTTCTCAAAAGATTTCAAAACAAAAAAAATCACAACTTGCATGGGTCCGGCCACCTATAGGCTCGATGTAGCCTGACAGCGAAACGCAGATTCGAGTGCCGATCCCGATGCGGCCTTTGCTGCGTGTCGCTCCCAATCTCTCTCTCCCGTTTCCTGTCAAACGAACTGTCCTATCAATAAAGCCACAAATATTTCATAAATAAAATGGAAAAATGTAATAATTAGTTAAAATAGCAGATCTGCAAGCTCACTCTGGCCACTCTGGGTGCTTACTCATTACTTTTATGAATGTTGTTGATCTAAGAGGATATCACACAGAAGAGTTAGAGCGCAGTGGTAACAAAACGTTTATTTACCCCTGTAGGAGGTGTGTGTGTGTGTGTGTGTGTGTGTGTGTGTGTGTGTGTGTGTGTGTGTGTGTGTGTGTGTGTGTGTGTGTGTGTCTGTGTGTGTGTGTGTGTGTGTGTGTGTGTCTGTTTGCATGCGTGCGTGCGTTATGAAGCTCACTGTTATGCGCTGAGGTAGACGTGGATAGGGTAGCGATAACAGACAAAAATAAAACTATTGTAGGCCTCTACTCACGTATAATGCATTTTATGCATGTGGTCGGGGGCTCAGAGTGCATCCACTAGGGAAAGTACACTTTCGACACCACAAAACCGTTTTTGCATTGGTCGTAGTTCTTTTGAGCTTTGCAGAAGTCGACAGGCTGTGAGCATTTCATGTGCAGGAAGTCGAGAGTAACATAGCCTAGCCTTAAGGAGAAGTCCCAGAGCAACATGAACCCTACCATCCCTATGCTGGGCATGTCATATAAAGGCAAATATAGGGTGAAAATAGCAGCTCAGCTCACGTTTTGATGCGCTGTGTGAGCTTGTCGATTGTCTATAGAAGAGATTTTGTGTAGAGGGAAAAGGACGGGACAAGAATAGACCCCTGACTCATGATCTAGTATCATAGGCATAGGGTTTGTGGCAGTGGCTTCAATGCTATACTCCCATTTCAATTAGTTAAAAAACACATGTTATTTTAATAGGTAGGATGCTATATAGTCTCTCGGGCTAGACCGCTAACTCACACAATTTCCAGATGCTTCGGTCTGTGCAGAGGAGCGCTGAAACTGTGAGCTTGTCAATCGACTATTTTCACAGAATGTTCGTCCACTATACCCTACTATATACCCCAACCCAAACCACAACTGAGGGAACATATAGGGCCCCCTCGTCCACACACACACACACACACACACACACACACACGCACGCACACACGCGCGCACACACACACACACACGCACGCACACGCACACACAACCAGTGCGGCCGGAGTGTACGTTGCCAGTCAGCTGTTGAGCTGTGACTGGGTGATAAGCCTGCAGGCCCAGGGGAGAAATCTGCTGGATATACAGCATGAGTTTATATTCTACAGCACTCAACAGACAAGCAGCCTTTAATGAAAACCTAACTCATCACCTGCTGATAAACTGTTGATGCAGGTCAACGTAATCGCTCTAAGTCTTAATAGCCATATACAGTTTAGTTTGTTATCTGTGGGATCAACGTGTTCCGCAAAGCCCATCCCGCAGCCATCGATTGGCTGAGGTCCGATTGCTCCTGGTCATCATGTGACCTATAGCAACAAGGCGGACCAGGAAGGAAGAGGAGTGGGTGGTTTGTGGCCGGATTAACAGTCAGAAGCAGGACGTTGAACTTTTTAAAGCGAGTTGCTGAGACGCAGGGTGACTATAATGCCTCTGCTTTTGGACAAGCTCACAACATGTTGCATCGTGTCTTTGTCTCCCGCTGAGGCGTTATTATTTATCCCACCGCAGTTCTAGGAAAGCCCTGCTGTGATAGGCCTATCTCACAGCCCGTTTTTCACGCCCACTTCCGGTAAATAGTGGTGACTTTAACATGGGCATTTACACGTTTTTTTCTCTGGAGAATCTAAGTACATTTTCTAATGTAAAAATGTGACAGACCAATATTATTATGAAGCAAACAATATGGTAAATCAGCTCGAACAGATAGAACAAACCTTACCTTGAGAAAACAAAAGTTGTAGACTTCTTAAATTACCTCTGTTAACATGAAGCGTCTATGGAGTGACGTCACGCTATCACCACTAACCCCGAAAGGGGGCGTATTAAGGGGGGCGGGGAAATTCTGTGAGATAGGCTTATTGGCCAGTAGTCGTTGTGATTGACAGTTTTTGCGACCAGTCACCAGTCCTACAACTACAACCTATCTCAAACCCTCACCCTAAACCTAACCCCACACGGGGCAGCACACCTAAACCTAACCTTAACCCATGTCTAACCAATGACTAGTCTAAACTAAGTATGCACCCCCCCTAAACCTAACCCGAACGGCCTAACCTCAGTAAAACGATGCCTTCCCGGGAGCCAATCAGACACATGGTGAGGCGGGTCTACCCTAGAACGTTGGTGGGATTCATAATCACGCCCCGCTGAGACATATTAATGTCTTGTAAGTCTTGTATATTCTTGTTCTTGTAAAACAATATCACATCCAATACTGTATGTATATGGAACAACAAATAGCAACAACAAAAAAGCCAAACGCAACACATTGCATCGCAACGCTTTGTGGATAATGTGGTTCATTGTGTTTCATATAGATTTATGTTCACATGTACTGTAACAATGTTCTTGTGTACTAACAATGTCATTGCTACCAGTCCTGCCTCTGAGATGCACCAAACCCTCTTGTGACTAACAATGTCATGTTTGTTCATTTAAGTCTCATGAAATCATGCTATATAGCAAATATAGCATAGGAAGAAGTTCTGTATATAGCATAGGAAAAAGTCTGTTGTTCATGAGCAGTTTCCTAACAAAAATGGATGATGGGAGACGACGCGTGAGCTCCAAAAGGGTCTACAATAGCATCCTCTTAGCACATTCTCACATGAGGTCATCTCTTTAAGAAATGACCAGTGCTGATTCTGTTGAGCCCTCAATAATAACTCAATGCTTACTTACGCTATTAAGTACAACTAGAGAATTAAGTGGATCTCGGAATACACGCAGAAATGTGATCAGTTCTCTATGATGATTCAGATCAGGTCCCAGAGCCCCATGACTTCCATTACAAAGTTAAAGGACAACTTTAGTTTTTTTCAACCAAGGCTCATGTTTTTAGGTTGTTATTAGAGAAAGTAAAAGATGAGTGTTAATATTTCTTCATGTGCTGCTTTCTTTCGTTATAGGGATTTTAGCTGTTTTTGACAGGAGGCTCACAGGATCTACTGAATGTGTCAAACTGACATATTGAGCCTATGACACACAGTGGCTTCCCCCCAGTAGGCCTCCTTCACATTCGGTAGATCCTGTGATCTTCTGTGGCCAGATGTAATTTCCTGGGGTCTATTAGGACTATAGTAAATAATAAAAAAAGAAATCGCCATAATATTTTGTAAAAGAAATTAAAGAAATTAAAGCATACATATTTAGCCCCATGCTCGAATGCCCCCTGTCAAAAACAGCTAAAATCCATAAAACGAAAGAAAGCAGCAAATGAAAAAAAATTAACACTCATCTTTTACTTTCTCTAATAACAACCTAAAACATGAGCCTTGGTTGAAAAAAACCTAAAGTTGTCCTTTAAATCTATCTATAAATGCACCAAGTCTCTGTCTGTGTCTGTCTCTCTGTGTGTGAGTAATCCACGTAACTCGAAAACCGTTAGGCCCACCGCCTTCAAATTCGACACGCGCATTCCACACCACCGCAGGGGGTCCGTTGCCCGGTGTCGAGTCGTCGGACACACGGTTGTCCAGAACCGCCCCAAAAAGGCCTCTGCCCGGGCCTGGACCGGGCCCCTGCCCAGCGTCCATATATGGAGCTGGCCTGTTGCCCTGTTCTGACCTCACAACACTCCATATTTGGGCATGCCTGACACAGAACTCCACCTGCCAGCTGCATATACTCTATATTTGGGCATGCCTTACAAAGAACTCCATATATGGACATAAAAGGGCGACAGACATACTATCTGGGTGGGGCATCATGGCATTCATTTCCAACTTGCATCGTTCAAGTAGGCCAGTGCCCAACAGGCACCGCTGTAGAGGCTCCAACACATAATATCTGGGTGGGGCATTCATTTCCAACTTGCATCGTTCCAAGTAGGCCCAGTGCCCAACGGGCACCGCTGTAGAGGCCCCAGCAGGGGCACCGTTCTAGTATTATATAATTTGTAGTTTGTATAGAACAAAATGTGACTCCTGGGGTCCACTGGCAGTGCTTACTTTACTGCGTCTGCTGACGATGATCGGCGGTTTACGAGATTAGGAAAAACAAACAAACACAAACACTCTTCCAGAGGAGGGAGATAACTACTGTATTTGGACATTTTTAATTCACCAAAATTGGTGCATCCTGTTTTGTCGAGTGTATATACAAACACAATTTGGCCCGTGTTTGGTTGAGGAAAGGCGAGGGTGATATTTGCCACTGCAGGTATTCCTATACAGGCTGGCACACTTTCATGTCCCCAAGATGCATGTGTGGCTTGCTTCCATATCTCTTGCCCACTGACACGGGGGTCAGATGTAAATTTCATCCTCTCTAATGATGTAAGGCTATTCGACTGGAAAGGGAACCTGATCCGTGGTCACACTGATAGACGGAGGCTGCCGAGCCACGGGGCAGGAATGTGTGGTCTCAAATTAGTTTCTGTCTGCAGCCCACCCATCAGTGCATGCTCCTGTTTCACAGCCTTCAGAATGGGGGGGGGGGGCATGACCCAGGTAGGATGTGTAAATTATGAATTTACGTCAGACTTCGGTGCTCTATGGGCACTACAGGCAGCAGTAGCACAGCACCGTGTAACACTTAAATTGGCCATACCTCGGTGACCATTTTTGATTGATTGATTGAAAAATGTATTAACAGTTTGCAGAATTACAGTACATTTCAAGCACAAACTCAATACAAAGGCTGTTAACTGTGAGTGGAAGACCCAATTAAGCATTACACTTGTTTCCAATAGGGTCCACCATGTTCAATTCATCAAAAACATTTAGAGACGTACAAATAGACACTTCTATATAGACAAAGGACAGAACAGGAATTCATCATAAAGGAGGTAAAAAGGGAAAAGAAACATATACAGTGAGGGAAAAAAAGGGGTGGGCGGTGGGGGGGGGGGGATTCACGTTCAGCTCCGTTCATTTGTTTGTTTTCCTTGGAGGAGCTGCGTTGGGTCTCCGTGGCCGTACCTTGAGTTGGCTGTGTGGTCGTGACCGAACATTGCTCTGATCAGTGCAATATAGGACTATAGCGAAAAGTAAACAGCGAATCTACACGCTCACAATGCGCGAGAAGATTGAATCGAGATAACTGTAAATGGTGGTCACTGTGCTATAGAATGTACAGTCCCCCCCACCGCGCACCCCTTTTTTCCCCCCTCACTGTATATGTTTCTTTTCCCTTTTTACCTCCTTTATGATGAATTCCTGTTCTGTCTATAGAAGTGTCTATTTGTACGTCTCTAAATGTTTTGATGATTTGAACATGGTGGACCCTATTGGAAACAAGTGTAATGCTTAATTGGGTCGTCCACTCACAGTTAACAGCCTTTGTATTGAGTTTGTGCTTGAAATGTACTGTAATTCTGCAAACTGTTAATAAATTCTTCAATCAATCAATCAATCAGTATGTACTACACCAATGTCTGCACTCAGTCTAGCGTCAATATACATGAAAACCAACAAAAAAAACAGTCAGCTAATTTCCACCTCAGCTTCGACAAGACGTTTATGATGGCATAATTACTGGTGTAGTTTTGACAACGAACCCCATGCCATCAGCCCTTGCAAGTTGCAACAACAACAACGGAACGGGGGAAAAAAGACCAGATTCACTAACTTCAATGCAGCGTTGCTTTCTGGGACAGCTTCATAGTGTCACAGCTGCCATCTAGTGGACGAGTAGATGCTTGCACAGTATGTTGATTAAATCCGACGCAAGAAAAACGCAAACAACGCATTGTAGAAAATACCCTTGCGTTTTTTGTGTCCGTTTGACTCCCCCACGCAAGGAACAAAACGGACTATGTAGAGGCCTTTAGATTGGCAGCTCCCTGGTCATGTGACGTGGGTGCCGGGTTACCAGGACGGCCCCATAGGAGTCCCAGAACTCTCGGCCATGTCCTTGACGCCACGCCCATGAAAGCCCACAGGAGGCCGTAAAGCACCCGCAGGGACACGGCGCTACGTAACCCACACCAGACAAATATCACCCGCACATGTGTCAAAGACATAAGTCTCTCAGCACTGACACCAGCTTAATGTGCTTGATTCAGGACCCTCATGTGAGGGTGTGTGTATGTGCGTGCGTGTGTGTGAGCGTGTGCGTGTGCGTGTGTGTGTGTGTGTGTGTGTGAGAGAGAGCATGCGTACATGCAGGAATTGGCAAGGACACAGAACATCAAGAATGATGATCCATCACAGTGGAAACAATCCCCATGCAGGACTTTGTTGTGTTATCCTTTTAGCCATAATATCTTACTTTACCACATGCTGTTTACATTTCTGACTAATAAAAGTTAGTCAATCAAGTCAATCAATCAATCAATCAATCAATCAATCAATCAATATCTTATTACAAAATATAAATAGCCCCAAAGCAAATGTATGAAAAATTGAAACAAAGACGGAATCCTTCTATAAATTCACAAGATCTCTGAGATCCCTATCATACAGTACAATAACATACAGTACAATATGGAATGTCAGAACAGGTCAGCTCCATTTATGGAGATCTAAGGGTTTGAGGTTTGAGGTCAGATGTAGAGTTGCTGGCCAATATTGATGACATCAGGGATCTCCATATATGGGCATTCCTATATATGGGCTTATAATATTGATGAGGGATCTCCATCCCTGATGATGTCACGTGATGTCACAAGGTGACTATAACTAACTGACTAACTGACTGACAGGACATTTATGTTTTCATAGTAAATGTGACGTGTGGTCGCTATTACAACATGGTTAAAAAAACATCCAAATACAAAAAAAGGAAAGTGACACGGTCCATAATGTCAAAACTTCTGCAGTAGAAGACCTTCAACACTAAATGTTGCTCAACAGAGAAATGATGATGATGTTCATAAAACCCTGGCTCCATATACCAACACTAAGCTCTCGTAACCTGATCGTATGAAGATAAATATCATACAATCTATAACCTCTGACTGGGAGTTATAATGACATACTGAAGACTCTGAGCTCTGAGGAAGATGTGATGATGGTCTAAATAGTAATACAGATCCTGGAAACTGAAGGAAAATCTCATACATTACAATTTGAATTGTAGATTGAGCTGAAAGGTCTGATGTGGGTGTGCCCATGGAATATGCACGTCCAAGAAAAAACAGAGCTGTAGAGCTTCAGATATATTGATGAAGAAAATCATGGAGCATGTGTCTTCAGTAACCCTATGTCATCATAACGCTTAGTTTAGTGTCTTCACTTTCATTTAATTCAATTAAAATAGGTGAACATTTTTGCTGTTCTGATTCTTTGTTTTGTCTGGCTTTATTTCCTTTAGAGGTTTAAAGGGATAGTTCAGATTTTTTTAACTTAAGTTGTATGAAATACTTGCCATTAATATAGTGGTTGCAACTGTATTAATTGATTGCCCGAGTCCCATGGTGGGAGTTCTGCTCTGGTTTCAATATTAAGTAGTTCCGGTCATTTTGTGGGGGGCACTGGGGCCACGCAGTAAAAGTAAATTAATCCACAAAACGAACGTAATTTGTATTGTTGACCTATTTCTAAAATATTAGCGCGACTTTCGTTCAACTTTTACCCCTCTATCACATGGAACTATTTTTTGGTCGTAGTGATATGGACACAAAAAACATAGTTCTGTGTGATAGAGGGGTAAAAAAAGAACGGAAGTTGCACTAATATTTTAGAAATAGGTCAACAATACAAATGGTAAGTATTTCATACAACTTAAGTTCAAAAAATCTGAACTATCCCTTTAAGGTAGCTTTTATGATGTTTATATAATACAAGAGCAGCCGACGATACAACTTAATCAACCTTCCTCCTTGTCTCTGTTACTATTATCAACCTTATTCAGTCTTCTTGATGAGACTGGTACAGGCATACTCTCACTCTCAACATTTGCAACTTGTTCTGACTGGTGCAGTTTGCTCAGCAACATGATACTGTGATAAGATATCTTTAATTTGAAGGAAAGTATATTTTCTGTATTTGGAGCCAGGGTTTTAATTATCATCATCATCTCTCTGTTGAGCACCATTTAGTATGTGTTGAAGGTCTTCTGCTTTAGGGTTTGTGACATTATGGATCTTGTTTCTTTACTTTTTTCTAATTGTTTACCACAGATGATACAAATATTTGGATCCAATGTTTGTACATCACACTCCATTCTGGTAAAAAAAAAAGAAAGAAAGAAAAATACTTCAGGTTCAGAATTCATCAATCAACTATGTTTTGTCCGACCGTACACTATTGTTAGGCACTATGCACAGTAACCATGCTGTTACAAGTGATACTAATTAACCATTCTGGTGAAACAGAGTCTGGGCTTTGCTATTAGGCTACTGGACAGGATCTGTTACACTAAATGGATCAGATCTTAAATCTAGGTCACTCCAGCTAGCTAAATAGCTACTAGACTTGACAAGGTTCTTCTCATCTTTTCACATTCCAAAATATTTGCTGTCAGTTTATGAAGAAACCCATATAGGCAACACGATGCAGAGCCAATACTGTAAAAACTTGACTGTAACCAAATTATTATGTAAAATTGTATCAACTCCTACATAAATGAATGACTTTAATTGCATTGTTCCATAAGTCTTGTCTTATTGATACTGGTAGAACTTAAAAGAGGGACACAGGACATGGGGAAAATATGAGAATTGATTGTTTGTTTTGTATAAGGGATGTGAAAAGTTACTGTACATTGCTTTTCTAAATAAAGTAAACAATAAAAAATGAAAATTGTGAAAATTGTGGAGGGCAGAGATCCAGGAATCCCGAGTTGGTGTTTGTTAGACTCTCGCAGTAACTAATGACTTGCTGTTATGAGGATAACATTGATCATTGAGCACCCTCATCCAGGTCTGTGCTATATAATAGTAGTTCTATTTTAGGCCTGCATTTATCTGCAGTATTGTTGCAGCTGCAATATTCTGTTCACAATTTCTCAAGTTTGGGATTTCATACATTTTTGGAACTTCTACTCAAGTCAATTTGTTATAATTATTCCACCATTGATAAGTGAAGTCAAAATAAAACTAGAAAGGTGCAATTCTGGGAAATTCCAAGTGTGGTTGCACTGACGTGAGTCACAAAGAATATAGGGTCCTCGGAACTGAATTCCGTCTTACCGTTTGTATTCTACTAGAATTTCGCCGCCCTTCGGGCGGCTCATCCTAGTTCCGTTGCAGCGCAATGGGAAGAAGGAAATTGCGAGATTTGACAGACTCCACTTCATGTTTCAGCTGTGTTTTTAAACCCAGTATTGTGCCCTTCACATGTATTAACGGATGGGTATTATTATTATTTGTTGTATTTTATTTTCACATCAAAGCAAATTAAATTAAATTAAAATAAGCACACATGAAACTGCTTTTTACTGTTTTTGTTTACTTACAATAAGTTACTGTTTTTGGAAACCAAAAGATGTTGAGAATGGAGCAGAACATACTGTAGTATATTTTTGCAGTGACCCCACATTGTTTCTTCGGGAACAATATTTGTAGTTACAATGAGGGCTACATGAGCCGAAGGGAGAGAAACACGTCGCCTCTCTCCAGTCCGTGCGTATGCTGCTGCTGGTGGCTGAATAACAACGGATCGCATCGCTGACTGACATAAACGCACAGTTACAATTCAGAGGCACTTCAACTAATAACGCTTGTGTGTGTTAATCTGCCCGATGCTGACGTTAGTATATAATGTTTAGATTGTTTTCCTCTTGTACATGCGTTTGTGGGCACAGTGGCAGGGGGTGAAAAGCCGATTTGTCCCATGGTGTGCACTGCGCAACTGTGCAGTGTAAAACATGCTGAAATCAAACCACACACACACACACACACACACACACACAGTCACTCAGTCACAAATCCTCCACAGTGTGATTACGTGTCTGCAGTGACACTGATGCGAGGTTACAATGAGTCCGTGGTGTGGTGAGACTGGGAAAGGAATAATGCGCGGAAGAGCTTGGCATCCGACTGCGCGCGTTGTGTCGATGAGATGGGCGCGTTGGGAAATACCGCACCGAAGCACACTCGCCTATTAGTTTGCATTGCATTTGCACAGTGCGCTCAGTGCGATATTTCCGAACGTGGCCGTTGTGTGTGTGGGTGTGTGTGTGTGGCTGGCTGGCCTGTGTTTTGCTGCGTGGGGATCGCCATGTGAGGGGGCTAGCCAATAAGGGCCCGGTGTTGCATGTGGAGAATTGTGTAGGTTAGTGTGTGTGGAGTAGCCGAACGGGGTGGTGAGAACATGAGGGGGATGTAGCACAGCAATCGGTGACCCCTACATTAAGCTGTGTTGCTCCCAGCATGCAGTGCAAATGCGTGTTGTAGCAACCGTAGCCAATGGGAAAACAGGATGCAGTGTTGCCAGGTCCGCGAATTGTAAGCGAGTTGTAAGTAGCGTGTTGAATGGCATTTTTTCTGGGCTTGTTTTCATAGACCTGGCAACAAATTAGGCGGGGGTGTCGGTGCTTGTGGCGTGTTTGTGTTTATTATTGATAGTGATATTGTTTGTGAGTCTGGACGGGAGGCGGCTTTAGTGGCAGTGCAATGACAATTTTTACGCAGGTGATGTTGAGTGTGGGCGTGCTGCGCGACATGAGGAGATAGCGGAGGGTCGACGCGGAGGGTAAGTCTGTGACGTGTTAGTGTGTTTAGTGGGTTGTTGCAGTGTGTGTTGCAGTGTGTCAGTGACGTAGTAGCTGGTGCCTTTTGTTCCTGGGTGCGAACAGCGTTTTGGGCACACCTTTTCAATTGTATAATAGATATTGCGATGTCATGTGAAGCATAACAACACTGACAACAGTGTGTGAAGCATATGACAAAAAGCTTCACTTTTCTGTTGTGCAAAAGTTAACAAAAATCACACCTGTGTGAGGGGGGCTAATATATTAAAGTCTAACTCATGTTGATTAAATGCCATTAACAATAAAGAGACAAGACGTAATGAGGGACAATATGACGCAAATGTTCCCTTCATTGGCAATGGCGTTTTTAAAACAAACATTGAACAAAAAAAACATTAAACCTCCCTCAAAAAGCACCTTGCTGGCAAAAAGATATCGGACAGAGAACAATAGTCTGTTGCCTAGAGCAACCACACTAACTAATACTGTCGATTTCATTAGGACTGTTTTATTCCCCCCATTTGGGACACAATTTACGTTGAGTGCCATAACTCCACGAGTATGCAAGCTACAGTTACACAATTGGTATTGCTGGATACAGTAGAACCACACCATTCCTACAAGCTCTCATATGTGACAATCCATGTCAGAGTCACTGCAAAGTAAAGAAGACCCTATACAGATTTACATTTTCGCCTATTGTAGGTATGTGTTCAAATTACTATATCTCATATTTACATTCAGATATTGACATTATTCTTTTTCTAGAATGTAGAGGGATGTCCTGGCTTCAAGTATACCAAATGTTAAACCTCTCAGAGATTCCATTGTGACTCTACATGAGTTTATATGCCTTAATCCCCAGACGGACAGGCTTCATTTTTTTACTTTGGGGTGTATAACTTTAAATATCAATTTCACCACTTTTGCAGTAAAATATTTGTATACAAGAATCCATTTCATGTATGGGAGGCTTTAGAGATGAGGAAAAACTATGTTGTGTTTGGTCCTAAGCCCGGTAGGGGCCAATTTCTGGGGGCCATTGTCACACTACTACTACTTCAAACTTGATGCGAGGACCCGGGGGAGTGTGGTGC
>NC_136802.1:39717630-39725130 GCF_951216825.1 Electrona antarctica | reverse complement strand
TCTCCAGACCGTAATCCGCCGGCAGACCATTTTATTTTTTGCCGATGGCTGATTCGGTTTGGCTTATTAGCCAGGCTACTATACAGGTGCGTTGCAATGAACTGTAGGATAGACGAACAGGGGCCCATTGCCTGCGCCGTGTGCACTGCATGCTGCATTAGTACTGTTTTCAGCACCGCCACCAGGGGGCGCCAAAAGTCCCAGACCGCCACCATATATATATTATTTTATTTTATATATATTTATTTTTTTCAAAAAAAAAACTAAAAAAACTTATTTTTTTCTCCTTTTTTTTACCATGTTAAAAAACACAAAAAACACGTCCTTGGCGCTCCAGGACATCATGAAAAAGAAGTTAAATAAGTCCTTGGCGACCATTGAGTTTTAAAGATGCAGCCACATGATGTTACATGATGATAACAAACAGGAGAGAAACTCTGAACTATAGACATTGGTTGTTGGACACACGTAGAGAGTGGGACACACAAACAAACAAAAACGGACAACATCTATTCACGTACAGTAGATATCTGAACAATAGGACATTAGACACACATACTATACTGTAGGCTACACAGACACACAAAACAAACCAAAATATATGTGCACAGCTCTAAAACGGCTGCATATACAATACAAGCATATAATTAAGCACATTAACCACATGAACTCTGTAGCATCTGATTCTGAGGACAGTTCAGAAACAGACAGGTTAGACAAAAATGGTACCATATACGGTACAGCATAGCAGTGGTGGACATTTTCTAGTTCCATCGATCCAGACCCCATTCATTGACCCCATAGAGATGTATATTACGTAAAGCTTCATGACCATAACACATTTGATTCTGTGGAGAGAGAAAAAAAAAGAAAACTGCAAAACAAAGTACTAATTCTATTTATCAAATAGAATTGCGTATCATTTTTGAGGGGATCATCATTAAGTGTGATTTCTTTCCTTAGAATCAAATCATCATGGTCATGATTCACCAGGATCCTGGATGGCTTGATTAAAATAATGTATTCAAATATTTTTGGAAATCTTTTATATCTCTATAAAAAATGAATGGTGTCTGGAACGATGCAACCAGAAAATGGCCGCCACTGCTATGCCCTATTATAATTAGCATTAGTGAGGACCAATTATACGAAGATAGGTTGAAAATGGGTGAAGTCGTCCTTTAAGATTTGTGTTCATTGGACACGCTCAAGGGTTAAATTAACATTGGGCGTTTTACTGTGTTCCTGAACAGTGGTTCTCAAAGTGAGGCCCATGGACCCCCAGGGGTCCTTGAGGGGGCTCCCCAGCTAAATCACTTAACTTAATATAGCACCAAAAGCTGAGTTTAACCATTTAACCTAATTCTGAGCTTGTAGATAGGTCTGCTATTTTTGGAAAACCTTGATAGAAAACCCCAGACAAATGTGGAACATGTTAAAACGACAATTTTCAGATGGGGGTGCGGCCAAATACAATTTAATCTGGGGGTCCTTGACATGTTTGAGAACCAGTGTGCCAAAGAAGTGCTGATATAAGGTGTTTTCTCACCGTCGTGCTGCACTGAATGGGGGGGCGACGCCAGGGGTCCGGTATGTTCTGGACTTATTGTTTCCTCTAGCGGTGGGGTTGGCAACGATGGATGACGTCTTCAGGGCCTTAGAACCACTGGCAGCAGACGGGTCCTGAAGCTGGGAGTCCAGCGGGGGCTTGTCTTCCAACATGGCAACCCACGCGTACCGGTACAATCACACGTAAGCACGCGCACGCGCACGCACACGCACACACGCACACGCACACGCACACGCACACACACACACACACACACACACACACACACACACACACACACACACACACACACACACACACACACACACACTATCTCTCTCTTACCACAGACACTACTTGTTCTCTCAAACACACTTTCCTTTAAATTCTCCAACACAAATCTCACAGGTCCGAGACCAATCCAAGAATCCACATTTAGAGAATAGACCACTTTTAAAAGTTAAAGCGCAACACAACCTTCATCTCACACGATCTGCAGATTCCAGGAGGAAACATGTTTCTCAAACACATCAAACCGAATGAAAAACAAAAAGTATTCTACTGTTCCAAAACCTTTATTCCATGTGTTCCAGAGTCTCCCAGCGGGGATCTGAACTGTCTTCTGGACTGAGGGACAGACGCACACTCCTATAGCTGTCCCTCTGAGCTGGCAGCTGGAGGGAGAGAGGGAGAGAGAGAGAGAGAGAGAGAGAGAGAGAGAGAGAGAGAGAGAGAGAGAGAGAGAGAGAGAGGACACAAGGCAGAGGAGAAACAGAGCGAGAGCAAGAGTGCTGAAATGTGAGGGCTGTGATTGGAGAAGACAGGATTACCAGGCTTGGTATTCCATCTGTATGGAGCGCTGAGAGATAATGAATTATGTTTTCTCTATGAAGCAATTACAAGTAAACGTTACTGTAGAGTAGCCAATATAGGGTATGCGCATGCATGAAGTGAATGGCAGATCGAGTGGCAAATCGAGTGGCAAAGTGAGCGACAAAGTGAATTTAATGTTGTTTAAAGTCATTTAATGCAATCAAATAGGACTTTTCTGTTTGTATGTATGGGCTGTCAAGGCCAGAAAGTAGTTTTTTTGCCACTCAGTATAGGCGTTTTTAAGTGGTGCAACCACTTCATTAAGGAGCTTTGTGTGTACGTGGGTGGCTGGCTGGCTGGCTGGGTCTGTCCGAGCACGAAAATAGCGTTTGGTTGGGCGACTAATAATGTGCATGGAATGGATAGTGCGTGCGTGTGGGTTCAGCGCACACTCGCAATTTCGGCTGGAGGGCGACGCGACGCGACACACACACACACACACACACACACACACACACACACACACACACACACACACACACACACACACACAGGGCGATGTATGGAGAAATCACTGAGAGTTGGGAAATGCGCACGCAAGCACAGAAAGAAGCAACGATGCACGGGCGTGCAAACGATTAAGCACGCACAGGCAAATGTTTTCAAAAGCACACGCATGCAACATGCTGTGATGACCTGTTTCGGTGTCGTTTGCGCGACTGGCTCGCAAAAGTTAGACGGCACGCATGCGTGTCTTCAGAAAGTGCGGTGCGTTTTCTTCGTGGCATGATGTTTTTTTTGGGGGGTGATGGCATAGTATTCCAGTCCACTTGTTGTTGGCGGTGGCAAGCATGAGTCGTTGTTTGTGTGTTGTTGGTGGAGTGGGCGAGTCAGTACAGTGCAGTCAGTAGTTCACAGGTCACACACAGGAGCAGTGGAGCACTGGGGCTGAAACCGAGGGGTGAAAGGGGGAGGGGCCTTCGGATGGCTGGGCTCTGGGCTGGTGGAGACCTTAATGGAGAGTTTGTGACGATTATGACGTCACAGCAAGCTGGCCCGTGGGATCGTGTGTTGATGTAAAACAATATTTGTACAGTACATATGACAGTTGCGTGGATGCAATGTAGTGCAGCTGTATTATGGGAGCGTGCAGATTTGTTTTTGCATGGAGAGATGTGTGCTAACAGTGTGGTTTGGTAGGAGATAGAGCACGGATAAACGGCCATGTGCTTGTGTACCCCCTGTCTATTAGGGTAGAAGGACAACTAGAAACGAATCGCTGCAAGCAGCGATAAGGCAGGACCAAGCAGGAAGGCAATAAGAATAATATGCACAAGAAACATGGAAGACTAAACTTGAGAAAAAGACCATGGAATTGTGACAGGGTCGTTTTTTTTATAGTGGGAGGCAGGTAAGGGTTCTTGAAGACTCATACACAGAGTTGGCGGTGCCCAGATTTGAACCCATGACTTTGTGTTGCAAAGGCAAGAGCTCTACCGAGCTAACAAGCACAATCATTCAGTGTTTTTGTAGCAAGTTGCGCATCTGAAACAGGGATTAAAGGTTAATTGAAAAATTATTATTAACTTCAGAGAAAATAAACAGCTTTGAACATTCATGAAAAACAAACAAATGGGGCCCACTTTAAGTTGTTGACTTGAAAAGTCCCAGTTCAGTTCATGGAAAGCAGTCTCTTTCTCCAATTTGGAGAACGGGTCGGCTCGCCAGGTCTGGGTACCATCCGGTACCAGAACCATCCTTTCAGGATACAAAAAACCTGAACTGAAAGGCCAGGTGTCCAAATCAGTCTTTGTTTCAAAATCACTGTTCAACATCAAATAATCTATCAATTCATGAGTAAAGAACCTGATTGGACCAGGATCAAGTTCTTTATACACGTTTCCCACTAAACAAATCAGTTTCTAGCATTGTTACGGCCCTTTAAACTTGGCTCAACCAAGGGTTAACATAAAAGGACACAAAGTCAGATCAAAAGTTTACAAAGATATTACACATTTATTTAAAATCCTGCATTGCAAAACAGGGACTGATGGACACCCAAAATAATAATTACGTCCAGCCCATCTGAAACTTAACTAATAACAGCAACAAAAAGGGAACACAACTGTTCAGTTTGCGTGTTTGGGAGACAATGAGCTGCTGGCCACAGGTCCACTTATATAGCCTGCAACTAATCAAGAACAGCTGACTAAGGGTGTGGCAGCCAGAACTCTCAGGTGATTGACAGGTGAGGCACTTTAGACCAGCAGAGGTCAGCAAAGCCACAGGCACTACAACAGAACAAAGTAAAGACAGAATTTCACAAAATGGCAAATTTCATTGGCTCATAAAACCTTAATTTTTTCACTTAAAAAAACGTACTATACTTTCCCATGTCCGTATAGGTCCAACGTTCACGTGTAGATGTTTTCGTGCATTTTGATCAAAGATCCTGGGAGGAGATGCATTTTAATTGATTTTCATATAACTCAAAATAGGCGGGTGATCTAGAGGTCAGAGGTCAAAAGTAACAGCACAGAACTTGTTCGGCATGAGGAGTGTGTCGAGGTTTCATTGCCGACGGTCAAACGGTTCATGAGCTATGCGTGGTCAAAGTTTGCATTTTCAATATAGCGCCACCCTTTGGCCAATGGATGTGGGCTTCGCATCCTCACCGTTTGGCATGGCCCTCTACCATAATTTATCTCCAAATTTCACGAAAACCGACTGCACGGTTCAGCCAGAACTGCTATTTTTGGCGGAAGAAAATAAACTACAAATCCAATAAAGGACCATGACCTTTCAGGACTGCTTGGTCCTTTAATAATAGTCTTTATTGTCTCCACATCATATATTTTCTTTGTCATGGACACTTGTACAAAACATTAATAATTATACTCGAGTTGGAAGCATTAAGACCCATTTTAACCCTCAATGGCTTCCTTTCTGAAAAATAACGTCATTGTAAAAAGATTCACGCGTTTAGATATTCTAATTACAATGAGATGCGGACGGGAGCTGGTGCCACTTGGACCCGGACGTAACGTAGCACTACAAAATGACGTCGACGTCATAGTCATAGTGATAGTGAAGATATGGGCTATGCTGCATATTGCATATTACTGCATTGCATATATCCAATATGGGATATGGGCTATGCTGTATTGCTGTAAATGGTGGCGGCCATTTTGAAAAACGTGTATATTTCAGAAATGAAAGGTGATGCAGCTTGTCTCTTTGGATAAATCTTTTCCTATGACCCTAAGGTATTTCCATGCCAAAGGGAAAACTAAATGAAAGTTTTAGTGGGTGAGGGGGGGTAAAGTTACCCTGTTAAAACGTATTTTTTCAAATGAAATTTGCATATTTTACCCCTGTTGTCATGGTAACGAGAAAACTATTGTTTTTTTTTTCTTGAAATCTATTTATTTGGATTCCTTGACCCTAAAAATGTATACTTTGACACAAATATTATTATTATAGCTCTAACCAAAGCAAAGATATGGGGTCTGGTGTAATGGTCGTGGTTCATTGTCGGCGGCCATTTTGAAAAACGTGTATATTTCCGTAAAGGGTGATGCAGCTCGTCTCTTTGGATAAATCTTTTCCTATGACCCTAAGGTACTTCCATACCAAAGGGGTTCTCTGCATCATGACTTGAAGTCAAATCTTAAATCCTCCACTATAAACGTATTTGCACTTTTACTATTTTGAAAAACATTTTAAAATAGTTCAACTTGACGATCTACATCGAGACATTGTAGCTTGTAGATCGGCTATTTGAACTATTTTAAAGGTTTTTTAAAATAGTAAAAAATGGCAAATTAGTTTAGTTTAGGGATACACTGTTGCAGTGTATTTAGGCAGAAATAGAACATGAATTTGTATGTACTTGTTTTAACAGATGCACCGTTGCATCCTCATGGAAGGCCTGCATAACATCCTTGCCACTCTTGCCACTGTGGGAAACTATACCAAGCAGTTTGCAGGTGTATGTAACCCGGCAACACAGAACTCTGCCATTCGCTCCGTTTGTGGGTACACCACGAACACGGCGACAAAAGCAAGGGAAATCCGACGAGCAGCGAGGCGAGCAGGCAAAATGACTCCAATTCAGCCATCATCGACCATCCGCCGAACAGATGACTGCAGGTCCAAGAGGCCTCTGCTGTCTGGTGTGTCAAAGCAGAAGAGGAGTGGCGATGATCACTCTTACGCTGGCTGGGCACCACAGATTAGCAGATTCTGTGGAAAGAAATTGCTCACATCCAAGAAGTGACATGGTGACAAAATAGCATAGGGAGTAATGCTGCTAATTGTCTCAAAAATGACTGCAAAAGACACCAGGGCTGCCTACACTTTGACTGCAAAAGATTGCTGTTATGTTTCAAAAAGCTTTATACCAGGGCTGCCCACACTTTTTTGACTTGAGAACTACTTTTAAAATGACCAGCTACCAACCTTCTGTAAATAATGTTTTTTTTGTTTATTTAAGGGTTCTTTGTCCACGCACATTTTTATATAACTTTGTAATTCTACTCACCAACTACAAGTACCTTGAATAACGTCCTGCATCTTTAATAATGTCCTTATGTATGTATTATCTCACCGTTACACGTTACACGTCTAAATAACGTGTACATTTATTTTGTGGTTGTACAGCTAAGAGAAAAATGCTGCTAATTGTCCCAGAAGTTACTGCAAAAGATTGCTGCTGTGATTGCTTTGTGTTTTCTCATGTCAATAAAATTAAAGCTCTGCATTTTTAATAAAATATCACCACTTTGCTATGTGGACCAATTCATGCCATGGCATCAGTACGTCTGGTGTTAACAAATTCACTCTTCGCTAAGTCCCACCCAAGCCCGTTGTTGGCCAATACCACGTTAGCGACGGTTACTAAGGTAGAAAACTGGTCACGCTTGCATGCTGGTCAAATACCTGGCTCTCAAAGTCAGTCAGTTAGCACATAAGCGAACACAACAAAAGCTGATTCTGACAGTTTATGACATCAGGAAAACTTTTCGTCTTTTGATAGATTTATAAAGTAACTATTCTGGTTGGAGATATACAGTGAAGCGGTTCTGGTGTTCCCAACTCTCGTTTGTAAACAAGTCTCCATGCTGTTTGAGCACCCA